>NW_015551130.1:19522-30247 GCF_001515605.1 Sinocyclocheilus anshuiensis
GTGTGTGTGTGTGTGTGTGTGTGTCTGTGAGTGTGTGTGTGTGTGTGTGTGTGTGTGTGTGTGTTAGGGATGGGCGATATCTCATCGTTTGCGATATACCGTTAAAAATTCTGCTCACGATAATAACGATAAGCCTAGTTTATGACGTAGTTCCGTGCATGACCCATTCACTGCTCACGTGCGGAGCGATAACTAGCATATGGCAGAAGGCGGACGTGAGGCTGAAGAGGACCTCCACAATTTGGAACTGGTTTGGTTATAGAAAATCAGATGTGGAGCAAACGACCGTAATATGCAAGGTTTGCAGAAAAACAGTGGTTACAAAGAGTGGAAACACGTCCAATTTGTTCCACCATCTCAAACACAAACCAGAGTACGACGAAAGTTTGAAGATGCGCGAGGAGAGGGAGACACCGACTACAAGTAGCGTTAGACCTAAGGCTAAGAAAATTCCTACTCGGACGAAAATTGCCAGCGCATTTGCTAATTGTGTTCCTTATGATAAGCTTATGATAAAATTATTATTATTATTTTTTTTTTTTACATTTTACCATATTTGTATAGTTGTATTTTATATTTAATCTGTATCTATCTGTATTTATGTTCTACTGTTAGTGTTATCTGTATGCACCAAGGGTCTGAGAGTAACGCAATTTCAATTCTCTGTGTATGTGCTGTACATGTGGAAGAATTGACAATAAAGCAGACTTGACTTGACTTGACTTGACTTGACAAAGTAAACGATGGAAAGAATTGACAGAGGCAGTGGCGTTTTGTTTGGCAAAAGACATGTTGCCATTCCAAACTGTCGAAAAAGAAGGATTCAAGCGAATGATCCATAAACTGGACCCAAGATACAATATGCCTGCAAGGAAGTACGTTTCCGAAACAGCCCTGCCAGCGATGTATAAAGAGTGCCGTGGTAGGGAACAAACAACGCTGTCTACGGCGGATTTTTATGCCTCAACTACAGGCCTGTGGAGTAGCCGACCGACTGAGCTGTACATTAGCCTTACGGTCCATTGTATAACGTTGTATGACTGCTGTTGCATCCAGACAAGTTTGTTTCCAGATGACCACACGGGTGCTTGAAGCAGTTTTTTCAAGAATGTAATTTAGACGAGGAGAAACAGGTGTGCCTAACAACGGACAGTGGAGCCAATATAGTAAGAGCAGTAACTCTAAACACTCTTGCTTTGGCCATTGTCTACACATTGCTATTGGTAAGTTTAATCTTTCTCTCTTAGTTTCAGTATATTTTATGCATGCACACTGAGCAAACATGAGCTTAATATTTGCTGCATTTATGTATTTGTTTCTGCATTAGAAATGTAACTGCATGCAGTATTTTGAACAGTAAATCATTACATTAGGTAATATGTATATGTGACCCTGGAGCACAAAACCAGTCATAAGGGTCAATTTTTCTAAATTGAGATGTATATATACATCATCTGAAAGCTGAATAAATAAGCTTTCCATTAGGGGTGCTCCGATCAGGGTTTTTGAGGTCGATCACAGAAAGCAGTATCTGCCGATACCGATCACCGATACCCATCTTTTTAAAGCCTTCTTTTTATCATTCATAACTATTTATAGTGACACTCCAATCAGGATTTTTAGACATTTATTCAGGGCCTGAATTTCATTTTTTAAAATGTGGGGAATTCCCCTCTAGGTGTCTCTTGTGAAGCAGCTTTCACACAGGAGTCCGCTACTGATCCGTGTTTACCACAAACACAACATTTATCCATTAGTTTGATTTCAAATCCAAACATTGTCACTGAAAATGCTTTTCCAGCATTGCAATTCTTTTTTTACACAGTACAGTATTACAATCTTTCACAGACATGTTTAAACACAATACATATTATAAGCAACAATATAAGCAACACATTATTCAATGCTTTTTACTTTTGCATTTACTTCTAGATTTATATATTAAGTTGCTCAAGCAAGTGTCAAAACATTTAAACTACTTTTCTTACGTTATCACAAACTTACCATTGATAGAAATAGTCAGCTCTACTGCCTTTTCTTTTGCATTGAACTCTTTATTACAAGCAATCCTGCGGTTCATAAAGAACTGTTTTCCTTCCTCCACGAGTGCCATCTGTTACTGCCTTGTTTATCTAAAAGTGCTTTCCCTTTAAACCTAGCCAAAAAGCCATATGTGTTGACTGTGAAACACAGTAGACTTTAATAATATGCATTTATGGTGTAACTACTACATTTTCGTGTCAATCCATGTTCATACTGAAAACAATGAGCTGTTACTTTAATTCAGAGCTTGCAGCACAGCAATAGACTCGGTGCGAAACGATCTCTGCACTGCCGCAGACGCACTGCCGGACCGCAACCGTGTGCAGTGACTACTTTTCTTACGTTATCACAAACTTACCATTGATAGAAATAGTCAGCTCTACTGCCTTTTCTTTTGCATTGAACTCTTTATTACAAGCAATCCTGCGGTTCATAAAGAACTGTTTTCCTTCCTCCACGAGTGCCATCTGATACTGCCTTGTTTATCTAAAAGTGCTTTCCCTTTAAACCTAGCCAAAAAGCCATATGTGTTGACTGTGAAACACAGTAGACTTTAATAATATGTATTTATGGTGTAATCGTGTCAATCCATGTTCATATTTACTGCAAACAACGCATGCGTTGTTACTTTAATTCTTCGCTTGCAGCTCAGCAAAAATAGACTCGGTGCAGAAACGATCTCTGCACTGCTGCAGACGCACCGCTCCTGAACACACTGCCGGACCGCAACCGTGTGCAGTGAATGCTTTAATCCGTTAACATGAGCACGGAAAAAATATGCACCGCATACACACTGCAAACGGAGTAATGTGAACCCGGCGTTATGTGTGTGCGCTGCGAGTGTGCATGAGCGCACGGTCTCCAGGAGAGCACGCGAACACTGGCAAGAATTAAAAAGTAATGCAATTTATAAACTTTAGTGATGACACAACACTGCCTCGATTGTGCAAGTGACTATTCCTGTCTCAATTTCTGTGACTATTTCTGTGCTTATAGACAGACGCGATGTGGTGATTTGAAGACATTTGTGTATTTTGAGAGAGCGAGAGAGAGCGCGGTGATTCACTCTCGCTGTTTGTGAAATTACGTCTCACACAAGGTTTTCAAATTACTTTATAAGTTATTTAATGAAGAAATACAGCATTATAATGATTTCACCCGCGCTGGACAGAGACTGAGACAGTGCCAAACCTCTCACAGCAGCGTCATCAGCTTGAGATCGGTTTATGAGATCGGCCTTTATAGAGACCGCGATCAGTCATCCCAACGTGATTATCGGCTGATGGTGATCGGTAGCCCATCAATCGGAGCACCCCTAGTTTCCATTGATGTATGGTTTGTTAGGATAGGACAATATTTGGCTGAGATACAACTATTTGAAAATCTGGAATCTGAGGGTGCAAAAAAATCTAAATATTGAGAAAATCATCTTTAAAGTTGTCCAAATGAAGTTCTTAGCAATGCATATTACTAATCAAAAATGAAGTTTTGATATATTTACAGTAGGAAATTTACTAAATATCTTCATGGAACATGATCTTTACTTAATATCCTAATGATTTTTGGCATAAAAGAGAAATGTATAATTTTGACCCATACAATGTATTGTTGGCTATTGCTACAAATATACCCCAGCGACTTAACACTGCTTTTGTGCTGCAGGGTCACGTTTATTATGTGCATTTAAGATTAAATTTTAATTTTTTAGTTTAATCTATTATTTTAATTCTAACTGAACTCTCATTCTTTTTCTTTTTACTTTTTTTGTTTTTGATTGTATTATTGTATTGTTGTCTTGCAGAGAGAAGCATGCGGGACACCAGGATTGACAGAGCTGTGGGCGTTTGTAAGAAGATTGTCAGTGTTTTTTCGCACAGCAAGTAGAGCTTGGCCTTCCTCCACACAAACTTGTGACTGAATCGGCAACACGATGGGGATCAAGGCAGAAGAGGATTCAGCGGATGCTTGAGCAAGACAAGGCCATGACGCAAATCCTGGCTGCTGGCAGGTTGTTGATGTCCTAGACTCTGTCAGTAAGGCACTTGGGCCTCTTCTTGATTTCACAGATGCCCTCTCTTCTGAAAACTACGTCACAGTGTCATGCTTGAAGCCTGTTCTTCACCTATTCAACAGTGAGCTGCTGCAGGGGAAAGATGAAGACACAGATCTCACCAAGACAATTAAAAGTTCAATACTGGACTACATGAACACCAAATATGGTGACCTAGAGGTTCAGGAACTGATCAGCATGGCAACAATTCTTGATCCACGCTTCCGCACTCAGTATACGAGTCAAGAAGAGATCCTGGTCATCAAAGCCAGAGTAGTCCGAGAGGTGTTCAGCGCTGCTGGAAGTGTAGTAACATGCCAAAGGTCTCTTCTGAAACCAGCTACAGTGAATATGTTAGTCTTCTTGACCAAAAATCTTAAGGCGTGAGCCCTGTTCTCTTTTTGAAAGCTGCTGAATCACATACTTCACTAGTAAGTGTTATATAACTTGCACTACCAGACATGTTCATGTCAGCCTCGTTTCTGCCTTTTGTTTACAAATTAAAAGTATATCAGTGTTTACAGTTTAATTGAACTTTTATTTCAATTTAATTTATTGATTTGTTTGGAATTTGTTATCGTGTGTTTTGCACTATTTTGTAAACTAACTGAAGACATAGTTGGGTTCGTTACTTTTCGATGCAATGTTTGCAGTATTTTTAGAGTTTGTTCCATGGGACAGGAGTGTTGAAAACTTAGACTACCTAACTGTTGGTAGCATGTTCCACATACATATTTTTTTTACATTCTAAGAGTGTGTCATTGACTGTTTCACGGTGAACTTCTTTAATTTATCAGGTTACTTTAACATGTTTGTTGCTTTATTAGGATTTATTTGCAGTTGCACTCTTTTGTCATTTTAAACCCAACTGAAGACATGGTTGGAATTGTTACTTTTGCTGTTTGCGCTGTTTTTGCCACTGTTTGCACCATGAGAGTATAAATAAATACAGAATCTGTGTTTACATTTTAAACTTGTAATTGATTTCAATTATTAATGTGTAATTGTTGTTGTGTGATGTTTTTCAACACAGTTACTGGAACACAACTTAAACATAACATAAACTGCTATTTTACAGAAGAAAATTATTTCTGCAAAGGCTGGTGTTTGGATATCGTCATTGATAATCGGTATCGCAATAAATACCAGAAATTATCGTGATAATTTTTTTAGACCATATCGCCCATCCCTATTTTCTGTGTGTGTGTGTGTGTGTGTGAGAGAGTGTGTGTGTGAGTGTGAGAGCAGCGCGAGTGAGACGCTCCTGAGACGCTCCGCTGTACAGACGATGATCCTGAGCCTCAGTCCTGTCCAACAGACCTTTCCTCAGACGCGCTGTTCCTTCTGCAAATAAACATTTGTTTGTAGATATCTTGTTCTAGGTTTTATATTGTACACAGTTACACCTTTGTTTTTGTCTGACTGTATGAGTTTCATGTTTGTTTGTGAGAGGAAGAATTTTAATATTAAATGGATTAAATCTGAAGTTGCTGCTTCATCTGTGTTGTATTGTGTTGTTTTGGTTTCATTGAGACACTGGTATAATTTTTATTAATATATATATATTTTTTTAATTACAGCAAAAATAAATATACAAATTAATAAAACATTTTAGATATTTTTTATTTTAAGTTTTGTTGTTTTTGAATTTTTATAGTTTTATACATGACTAAATTTGAACTAATTTAGTTAAAATTATATTGTATATGTGTATATATACACGTACATATACACACAGTATATATATACAATTTCAGTCTTTACATAAATATAAAACATAAACTATGAAAGTTTTTTTTTAAAGCATTGAGAAATGTTTTAGTTATATAAATGTTACGTTTACTTTTTTGCTATAGTTTTAGTTACCTATAATAACCCCGTGCCTCCAAATTATATTTTTTGGGGAGATATTAAAAACTATATATATATTTTATGGTTATGAACAGCAGGTCACGTGCACTTCCCGATCAGTGTTGTACAGTAAACACACATCTGAAGCTAAATGCCAGAAGCAGCGCTCGTCCTGCAGGTGTCGCTGTGATCATCACTGATGAGTGTCTGGGAATAATTACCCTCGCGAGTCACAAACACACGATTGTTTCTGCTGATGAAGACAGATTCCTTCAGCATCCTCAAATACTCTGCCCTTGCTGTTTTATCAGCTCTCACATCTTTATGGGGCAGAACCACATATTAAAACTGCTTTAATGCTGAGTTCAATCCACATAAAAGCCTTTATAAATAAAAGACTTTAAGGACATGATTTTTATACAAATTAAGACTCATATTTACATTAATTCATCAGACACGTTTATTCAACATGACTGAGGTCATCCCAAGCAGTTTTTCTCACAGGAGTAAGTGATATTTACACAAAGACAGGAATGAAATATAAACATATTCTGATGAGAGAAAACTGTTTTTGGAGAGAGAAAAAAATAAGTTTTAAGAGAAAAAAAGTAAGCAATAAAAGCAAGGGGTCTATTAAGTACGGAACAGGGTTAGGGCCAAACAATAATAAAAAACAATAAAACCCTCTCGAGATTAAAGTCGTTCAATTTTGAGAAAAAAGTCAAAACACAATGTTGAGAATAAACTTGTTAAATTACGAGAAAAAAGTTGTTACATTTCAAGAAAAGTCTAAATAAAATGCTGAGAATAAACGCCTTAAATTTCAAGAAAAAAATCAAAATAAACTGCGTCTTCAGCGTAAAATGTTGAGAATTAGCTCGTTACATTTCAAGAAAAGTCAAGATAAAATTTTGAGAATAAACTCGTTAAATTACGAGAAAAAAGTCGTTAAATTTTAAGAAAAAACTTGAGTTTATGCTGAGAGTGGAAGCTAAAGCGCGCTGCAGGACATGGAGGTGCCAGCGCCAGCACTTGCTTTTTATTTAAGAACAGCGGAAACCTAAAAATACGCCATCATTTTTGCTCATAAAGGTAAGAGTATACATCATTCGGAACGGCAAAGGGTCTGCTTGTATTTGTGTGCTCTCACAATATCAACAAAACCTTGTGCTTTTGTAAAATAAGGAAAACAAACAGGATGCGCTTTCTGTCGTCTTGGTCTCGAGCAGCAGCGCTTCACCGACGTGATAAATATATCTATAGAATGCTTTAAATTACTATTTTAAAACGAAATAATTCAAATCGAAAACAAAAACTCTTTCTAACACAAATAAATAGCCTATGGATTTCCCCTCAGGCTTTCTTAAAACGTTCGTAGTTTGTGGTTTACTATCTTATCAATTAAAACACATCAGCCATAAAATAGTACAATGGCAAATTAGCATATATTAAACATCTACCTTGCATTGACAAAATGATTAAGATATGGATATAGCCGTTGTAACCCAAATAAATAAGGTATTTTCCCTTATTTAAAACGAATGCTTAGTTGGTGCTTCTAATTTGTTGAGATAGTGAATTGGTGGGTTTTTGTTAAATGTGAGCCAAAATCATCACAATTAAAAGAACCAAAGACTTAAACTACTTCAGTCTGTGTGCATTGAATTTATTTAATACACGAGTTTCACAATTTGAGTTGAATTACTGAAATAAATGAACTTTCCCACGACATTCTAATTTATTGAGATGCACCTGTATATAATAGGCTACATTTCACTAGACAAGCTGCGGGCCGGACTTTAGACACCCCTGCCCTGTAATAATGCTATTTACAGTCAAAACAGTGATATATACTATTTACACTAAGTGACAACAGCAATTCTATTTATGTTATGTAAAAGTAGCAGATCTTTGCAATAAGTGTAAATAGTCATTAGATGCTGTTTGTACTTCTACACAGTGACAGATACTCTTTGCACCTCAGTATTGTTGTACATTGTCATTATTGCATCCTGTTAATGTATGTCAATGCAATGCAATACAATGAATGAATGAATGAATATGATTTTATTTATTAAAAATGATTAAATAGGTGCTGCCTTATTGGGACAACAAAGCCCTCCCTATAGCCTGCCTACCACTAATTAATAGATTATAATTGATTTCCACTTCTGCAATGTGATGAGAAAAGGAAGAAGAGCGAGCTCAGCAAAAGACGTATTCGAACCCTCGATCACATCACAGCTGCATCCAAGTGCATTACTCTGCGACCTCCGCCACTGGAGAAGCAGTTTAACAACGTCCAACCAGATGAAATACACAAGAAACCAGTCTGTTTACTCTCAACATTTCATTTCCACTTTATTCTTCAAATTTAACGAGTTTATTCTCAACATTTTATTTTAACAAATTTATTGAAATCTAACAAGTTTATTCTCAACATTTTATTTTAACTTTTTTTCTCAAAACACTGCCTGTATTCTTAAAATTTAACGAGTTTATTCTCAACATTTTAACTTTTTTCTTTAAATTTAACAAGTTTATTCTCAACATTTTATTTTAACTTTTTTTCTCAAAAAACAATGCCTTTTTTCTTGAAATTTAATGATTTTCTTTTATCTTTAAGTAACACACACACACACACACACACACACACACAAGTGAAGATGACAGTAACACACATACTCACACACGAAGATGACAGTAACACACACACTGACACACACACACACACACAAAGATGACAGTAACACACACACTCACACACACACACGAAGATGACAGTAACACATACACACACACACGAAGATGACAGTAACACACACACACACACACGAAGATGACAGTAACACACACACACACACACACACACACACACACACTGACAGGCACGTGAACCCTGAACAGACTGTCAATCTCTGTCAATCATACACGGACTGCAGATGAACCCAAACTCAAGAAACATCTTTACTTTCTGAATCATTTCTGAAACGAGGATGTTCCTAGAGGAGCTCTGTCAGATTTAGGTCACTTCTGGAGACAATTTTATAACTATAACTAAACACACACACAATCTGACGAGACAATAGTCACATTCATGTGCTGCTCAAAGCCTGTGCTCACCAAACACACACACGCCAAATATTAAATATCATGGATGTATATTTACAGAGTAATCCACTAATTTGTAAAATGGAGTTAAAATGCCAACCATGACCCAATTTAACAACTGACTCATAGAGCCATTTTTAGATCCCTGCATCTCTCAGAATGAATCATATATGAATCACACAGGGCCTTAAAAATGAAGATACAGAAAAAAAACTTTGAGAGCCAAAATCTAAAAGGGCATTAAGATGTCTTTAATACTTCTTGAGTTATAGCCATGCAAACTTCGGGAAACAAACTTGAATCAACTTTAAAAGAGCATTTTCCCTGTTTTTGAACGGTCACCATTGGCATATAAAGCAACACAGATTGCTGAAGTCAACAGATATTACTAATAGAGCTACCAATCTCTGCATGAAAATAACATGATGCTGCCATCTCTCTGAAATCATTTTTACCCTCCTGTAATTTGGCTCTGAATCTCAGATGAAAAATGTCATTTTGACCCTCCTCTACATAATAGTGCATTACTCAGTAAATTTACATCCATTGCATTTAATATTTTAGCTTTCAGCACTATTTATATTTGTCTGTCTTCAGAAAAAATGCAAGAACAAAATCCAAATTTTAGACGGAGAAGTTTGTGATTTAGATCCAGCAATATTTAGGTAATTAGGTGAATTAAATATTGGTCCGTTTTGAAAGTAGTTGTAGCGAGCGTAAGCAATTCTCAAAAAGTGTTAATGTAAATATGATGAGTGGCCGCAGGTGAACTCTGAAATCAGTCTGTGTCCACGGGCCGTTTGGGGTATTTATCAGTGTGAAGAGAAGCGATTCTCACCTGAACACATTCATCTGTCAGAATGATCCGCACACAACATCACACTCCGTCAGCAACACAGACGCCTGATTCCTCAAGAATATACAACCAATCCACCCCTCACCAATGACACATGACTTGCTGACGAACATGACCACAGCTGTGTGTGTGTTTAGAGTCATCTGAGGAAAGAATCCAGAACAACTGCAGCGTCTGACCTGCTTTGACACACAGACTGTATATAGGTGAAATGAGGACACAGTG
This sequence comes from Sinocyclocheilus anshuiensis, assembly GCF_001515605.1. Lineage (NCBI taxonomy): Eukaryota > Metazoa > Chordata > Actinopteri > Cypriniformes > Cyprinidae > Sinocyclocheilus > Sinocyclocheilus anshuiensis. The sequence goes on from NW_015551130.1 coordinate 29,659, forward strand.
CAGCAGCACAACAGCATCTGACCTGGATTTCACTCACTCACACTCTCACACTCACTCACACACACTCTCACTCACTCACACACTCACACACTCTCACTCTCTCACACTCTCACACTCTCACACACTCTCTCACTCACTCACACACACACACTCACTCTCTCACACACTCTCTCACTCACACACTCCCTCACTCTCTCACACTCTCACTAACTCTCTCACACTCTCACACTCCCTCACTCTCTCACACTCTCTCACTCATACACTCACTCACACACTCACTCTCTCACACACTCTCTCACTTACACTCTCAATCACTCTCTCACACTCTCACACACTCTCACACTCACACTCTCACACTCTCACTCCCTCGCTCTCTCACACTCTCTCACTCTCTCACACTCACTCACACACTCTCACACTCTCTCACTCCCTCACTCTCTCTCACTCTCACTCACTCACACTCTCTCACTCACACACTCACTCTCTCACTCTCTCACACACTCACTCACACACTCACTCTCACACACTCTCTCACTCACACACTCACTCTCACACACACACACTCTCACTCACACACTCACTCACACAC
>NW_015551130.1:31737-31992 GCF_001515605.1 Sinocyclocheilus anshuiensis
ACACTCTCACACTCACTCTCACTCTCTCACACTCTCACTCTCACTCACACTCACTCACACTTTCACTCACTCTCACACTCTCTCACACTCACTCACACTCTCTCACACTCACTCTCACACTCACACTCTCACTCACACACACTCTCTTACTCCCTCACTCTCTCACACTCTCTCACTCTCAAACTCCCTCACTCTCTCACACACTCTCTCACACACACACTCACTCACTCACTCACTCTCACACTCTCACACACT
>NW_015551130.1:37607-38113 GCF_001515605.1 Sinocyclocheilus anshuiensis
ACACGCTCTCCCTCACACTCACACACAGACACACTCACTCTCACAGACACACTCACTTTCTCACAGACACACTCACCCTCTCACACACACACACGCACACTCTCTCACTCACACACTCACTCTCTCACACACTCTCTCACTCACACACTCCCTCACTCTCTCACACTCTCACATTCTCTCACTCTCTCACACACTCACACTCACACTCTCACACTCACTCACACTCTCCCTCACTCTCTCACACTCCCTCACACTCTCACACACTCTCACACTCACACTCCCTCACTCCCTCACTCTCTCACACTCTCACACTCCCTCACTCTCTCACAAACTCACTCACTCACTCACCCTCACACACTCTCTCACACTCTCACACTCCCTCACTCTCACACACTCACTCACAAACTCACTCTCTCACACACTCTCTCACTCACACACTCCCTCACTCTCTCACACTCTCTCACACTCTCACTCACTCTCTCACTCACTCTCACACTCACACTCTC
>NW_015551130.1:41348-41528 GCF_001515605.1 Sinocyclocheilus anshuiensis
ACTCACTCACTCACTCACTCAGTAACTCAGTAACTCACTCACTCACTCACTCACACAAACACTCTCTCACACTCACACTCTCTCACTCTCTCACACACACTCTCACACTCACACTCACACTCACTCTCACACTCACTCTCACACAGACACACACACACACACACGCACACTCTCTCACTC
>NW_015551130.1:44235-44630 GCF_001515605.1 Sinocyclocheilus anshuiensis
TCACTCACACACACACTCTCTCACACTCACTCTCTCACACACTCACACTCACACTCTCTCTCACACACACACACACTCACTCTCTCACTCACACACTCACTCGCTCACACACTCTCTCACTCACACACTCTCTCACTCACACACTCCCTCACTCTCTCACACTCTCACTCACTCTCACACTCACACTCTCACTCCCTCACTCTCTCACACACTCACACACTCACTCACTCACTCACTCACTCTCTCACTCTCTCTCACTCACACACTCCCTCACTCTCTCACTCACTCCTCCCTCACTTCACTCACACACTCTCTCACACTCCCTCACTCTCTCACACTCCCTCACTCTCTCACACACCTCACACACTACTCACTCACTCACTCTCACACACTCT
>NW_015551130.1:45827-46195 GCF_001515605.1 Sinocyclocheilus anshuiensis
ACACACTCAAATACACTTGTGCACACACTCTCTTTCTCACACACACATAAATACACTCGCTCACACACACACACACTTAAATACACTCGCTCACACACACACACTTAAATACACTCGCTCACACACACACACTTAAACACACTCTCTCACTCACTCTCTCACACACTCTCTCACTCACTCACACACTCACTCACTCTCTCACACACTCTCTCACTCACACACTCCCTCACACTCTCTCACACTCTCACTCACTCTCTCACACTCTCTCACTATCTCACTCTCTCACTCACTCTCGCACTCACACTCACTCACACACTCTCTCACTCCCTCACACTCACTCACTCACTCACTCACTCACTCACTCACTC
>NW_015551130.1:52686-53670 GCF_001515605.1 Sinocyclocheilus anshuiensis
CACTCACTCACTCACTCACTCACTCACTCACACACTCACTCACTCACTGACTCACTCCCTCACACTCACTCACTCACTCACTCACTCACTCACTCACTCTCTCACACTCTCACTCACACACTCCCTCACACTCTCTCACACTCTCACTCTCTCTCACACACTCTCACACTCACTCACACACTCTCCCTCACTCTCTCACACTCACACTCTCACACTCTCACACTCTCTCACTCCCTCACTCTCTCTCACTCTCTCACACACTCACTCTCACACTCACTCACTCTCTCTCACACACACACTCACACTCTCTTACTCACACACTCACTCACACACTCACTCTCTCACACTCTCTCTCACACACTCCCTCACTCTCTCACACTCTCTCACTCTCTCACACTCACTCACACTCTCTCACACTCACACTCACTCACACACTCTCTTACTCCCTCACTCTCTCACACTCTCACACTCTCACACTCTCACACTCTCACACTCTCACACTCTCACACTCTCACACTCTCACACTCTCACACTCTCACACTCTCACACTCTCACACTCTCACACTCTCACACTCTCACACTCTCACACTCTCACACTCTCACACTCTCACACTCTCACACTCTCACACTCTCACACTCTCACACTCTCACACTCTCACACTCTCACACTCTCACACTCTCACACTCTCACACTCTCACACTCACACTCTCTCACACTCTCACTCACTCTCTCACTCACACACTCTCTCACTCACACACTCCCTCACTCTCTCTCACTCACTCTCACTCTCTCACACACTCTCACACTCACACTCACACTCTCACACTCACTCACACTCTCTCACTCCCTCACTCTCTCACACTCTCTCACTCTCACTCCCTCACTCTCTCACACACTCACTCACTCACTCACTCACTCTCACATTCTCACACTCTCACTCACTCACTCACTCACTCTCTCACACTCACTCTCACACTCACTCT
>NW_015551130.1:54250-62520 GCF_001515605.1 Sinocyclocheilus anshuiensis
ACACTCTCACACTGACACTCTCTCACACACACACACACACACACTCACACACACGCACACTCACACACACGCACACTCTCACACTCACACTCTCTCACACACACACTCACACAGGTTTTGTGTTTCTTATTGGAACTGATTAATCATATGCAATATTTTGACAATATTACGTTTTTAAAAAATGTAAAACATTATTTGTAGATAATATCGACAGTATTCAGTTTTTTTATGAAATGGCATTATTTGTGGATAATTTGGGCAATATTCTGTTTTTGAGTGGAAACAACTGTGCTAATTAAAAGAAAACAAAGAAAGAAAAGAAAGTTGATGAGATTAAATGCAATATTAGTTTTTTTCAGCTGCTTACACACAAAATCTTCTCGTCACACAGGTTCTGAAAGCTGACACTCAAACAGCAGAAGCACACACCGAATCTGCAAAACCATACACTAATTCTCAGCCTTGACTCAGTTTTCAATTTCATAAAACACTTTCTGCAAAACACGACACACAATTTTCTGCGTAACACACAAAAATCTAACAGGAATTAATATTATGGCAAAGCTGTTTGCAAATGTTTGCTTTTGAGATGTGTTTGTGATATTTTGAATGCAGTGCTTCATTTTGCACGAGATGTGAGGCATTTTGCATTTTGTGTGCAATTCTTGGATTTGAGTGTAAAGTTTTGAAAAAAAAAAAAGAGGCAAAGTTTTGAAAACGTGTGTAAGCAGTTGAAAAAAACTAAGTAATAATACAGCATAATGAGAAATTTACAAGCAACTTTCTGTAGGCAGGTCATTTCTGACTGAGAACACCGCAAGTAAAAAAAAGTACAAAAATTATCACAAATTTTGGGTTAGTTGTTATACCCTGTGTGAGCAGAGTCAGCAAGTTTTAGTCCAATATGATGACATTACCTAGCATTTTCAGGAAAAAGAAAATCCTCTCCAGATGAAGATGAAAACAAGCTCACCTTCCAGCGTTCCTCATCCTCGACCCAGCGGTTGTGTTTCTCTCTGAACGAAGCACATCAGGTCAAAATACCAGTTTCTCACCACAGAGAAGTTGATTTTCACATTAAACCAAACTGAGCTGAAGTACTACACTACCCACAATCCTCCAGAATCTGACCTCTCTGAAGAACAGATCATGCGTTTGTCCAACATTATGAAACACACATTACATAATCCTCTGTATTTGTGATGTAACGTGTGAAATCCCAGTTCCGTCTCAGTCGTGACCCAAAACTGCCTAAAAGCAAAAACAATCAGCAGGAAGGATTAAAGTGTTAGTTCACTCGACTTCTAAATGTGGGGAATGTTTACGCCACAGCACACAGTAATGAGAAATATCACAAAGTCTGTGCGTGTGTTGGGTGTTTTTGGCCTCGAGACGTCTGCGAGACATTTCCGTCATTCAGATTCATCATGATCTGCTATTACGAGACTGAAGTGAATCTATGGAACAAAACGAAGGGAAACAAGCTTCATATGGCCTATCATACAGCAATGGCATCTCAAACAAACAGCATAAATCTGGCTGCGTTTTATTGGATTCCAGCGGCGGTCTGTGTGTGAAGAGAGTGTGAGCGTTTCAGACAGATGCAGATACAGCAGAGAAACAGTTCATTACAAGCGAGCGTTTGTGTGTGTAGATTGCAAACAAACCAGCTTAAACATCAGCACTGATGTGTGTGTTCACCAGCAGAAGAGAGAATCATGACTCCATCTGTGAGTGTAATCAACAGTGTGTTCTGTCAATAAAGAATCCCGTCTGTATAGAAGAATCATATTATGGGCTGTCGCAGGTCATGTGTCCAGAGAAGCTTCCTGGCATCTCCTTCCACAGACGGTTAGGAAATGTCCACTAAAAAACAGCCAAAACTTGTTCCCATTATAAAATGTAACAAAATATGCCATTAAAATGTACAGATCTGCAGCATATCTGCAGTAAAGGTACGTTTGCAGGTACAGATGCGCAGCGACTCCAGCACACACACACGTTTCCTCAGTGCGTTTGAAACATACACACAACATTACAACAACATTCCCACAATGCTCCAGTCTGACGCCTTTGTGCCACGCAGAAGTGACATCAGTGGTTCCTAAAGCGCTTCGATGAGCGCCGCTTCTCACCTGAGGAGGGAAAATCACAAACAGCTCAGGAGACAAATCCACTGAATATGTGAACATTTAATATCAGCTGTCACACACATTTCATCGGAAAGTGAATTCATGCTTTAAAATTCATTCAAATATTACATGATATTCAGATATCATAATTACATCTCACACTGAAGATTGACCTCCGGTCATTGTTTTCCATTAATATTATTGTTTTATTTAGAAGAACGATACAGATTCAATGCTAGATTCAAGATTCAAGTTAAGCCCCATCCGCCTCATTTGGGAAATAATGTTGACTACCATAATTTAAACACTGTTTCCAAAATATAGCCTAATAAGACTGAAGCATTATATAAAATCACTTGCTCTCCTAGTGTGTGTAAAGTTACACTGTGATCTTTGAGTCTGTCCTGACCATGTACAGTAACAGGTAAAACTCTAGCATGATACTTGGCAGTAACTCTTGTGTACTCATTACATGTCGTACCAAACCTGTACGACTTTCTTCAGTGGAACGAAAAAGAACATTGGGAACCAAACAACACTGACTTTCACTATGGACCAAAAACTGAGACATTTCTCAAACTATCCACTACTAGTCTGCGCAGTAGGGATGCAATGGTTCAAGTTACTCACGGTTCACGGTTTTAGAGTCACAGTTTCGGTACGGTTCAATATGTGCTATTTTTAGGGGATAAGGACTATATTTACAAATAAAAATAAAGAAAATAAGAACAAATAATCTAATTACAATCATCAGCACAAATAGATACAATAGAGCAAAGATACAAATAAAATAAACGGTGATTTTCAGTTTTTTTTAGGTAGGTCTAATATTTTTTAGGTACAGAAATTGAATAAAGTAATCAAATGTGAAATAACATTGCATATTTGAATGTATAAATTAAAGATGAATCCTAATGAAGCTTAAAACAAGAGCAGTGAGTGATTTCCTTGTTTTTGCGGTTTGATTAACATTAAAAAAGTGCTGTCACTTTAAGACAATGCACGGATACAGTACGTTCAACCGACTATATCTGCACTAATTACAAACTTACTAGAAAAACCAACCTTATTAGAAAAACCAACACTTGAACATACATTAGTGTGATAAAAATTACCTAAAATGATGAAAACCATCTTTGGGAAAAATGTATTTGAAGTGTAATTTGATTTTTTAGTTCGGCTTAATTCCTATTCGTTTATGGAGAGCGGGGGATTTATGGCCTATACTGCAGCCAGCCACCAGATGGCGATTTAAATGTTTTGGCTTCACTTTTCATGACGTGCAAGGCACTATTTTTAACATGACTTAGGTTTCAGAGTTTTTGCCACAACAGCATGTGCAACACCGTTCTGTTCATCCTTAAACGTACCTTCCATCTTCTAATCTGTGTCTGAGAACAGCTCACATGTGTTCCCTCCACAGTCCTCTCTGCCCTCACCAATCCGCTCCCCGTTGCTCCCCGTGTTGCCAAACCAGTTTTCGATCTCTGGGCTGCTGGGTTTGGTGTTCTCTTCTCTCAGCGGTCGTTTTGTTGCGATGTTCTGCTCTCCAAACATCTCTTTCCGGTCTAGGACACGGCCCTGCTGAGGTAGCCGACTGTCTCTGAACCAGCGGACAAGTTCTGTGCGAGCCAACCGCGCCTGCATCTCCAGATGCCTGAACTCTATGGGCGAAGGCCATCGGTTCTGGACAAAGACATTTTTGAGAAGGTTCGCAGACTTGCTGACTTGAGGCACGGGGCTGAAGGAAAGGTTGCCAGAACGTCTCTGAGCTCCATTGAGGAGAGTCTGCTGGGACTCCCGTTTAGAGCCCATGGAGTTCAGCAGGGCTTGTTCCAAATCATCTCGAAGTGCTCTGCGCTCCAAGAACCAGCTTTCGATTTCCTCTCTGGCCATTCTAGTGGTGATCACGAGCTGTTCGACCTCATTATAGGACGGGAAACTGTTCCTCTGAAAACTCTCCTCTAGAAGCTTCATTTGTCCAGGACTCTTGTCCTTCACTCTCTCTAGCAGAGGAAACTGAGTGGGAACTGAACGCTCCCTCAGAGCAAATTCAACACGTGAGTTCAGGGAATCATTCTGGGAATTTGTAGTTTGATCGAAATACCAATGCTTAGCATCCCCATGGCGCATTTCTTTGCCATTCTGACTACTGAAGCCTGTGAATGCTGGAGCAGCTGATGGCTCTATAGACTCACACTGAAGGACTGGTGTCGGGGACGAGGACAGAGGCACGGCCGATGGAGTCTGCATGATCATTGGCTTACTCTCTTGTGGGGTCGCCACAGCTGGTGCCAAGGGCATGGTTACACCATTACCAAACTTGTTTTTAGCAACAAACGAAGAGGTTGAAGTATGATTGCTCATTTGCTGATCAATTACAGATCTTTTGAGATTGGTGGACACTATGGGTGACAAAGGGAGTCTTTCTTTGGGCAGCTCTGAAGGAAATGCCACAGGAATCTTCTCTTTAGATTGAGCCATTGGGGGTTTCCCTTTAGGTGGGACAAAATGTGCAGCAACAGGTCTCTTCATGTCTGAGGCCACCAAAGAATCAGGGCTAGATGTTCTAGTCTCTGAAAGCCCAGGAGAAGAAGCGATAGCAAGTCTGTCTGGAGGTGGAGCTGGTGGAGGGGGCATGCACAGACTCTCTTTGGGGTCTCCGGTTGGGCGTTTGACTTCTGAAGCCAGGAGTGGAGTTCCTAAAGTGCGCTTAAGCGTCTGTGCCTGACGGACTGCTGTAGCAATGCCAGGCGTACAAGTAGTAGGCGATCTATCAGTTGTGATGTTTGATGCAAGGCTGGTCTGCCCAAATCCATGACAAGTAGCTTGACAAGGGTTGAGTGGTTCTCCAAATGGTGCAGGCCAAATTTTACAGATCTGGTGTGCAGGTGCTATGCTGCCATTGAACATCTTCTTACGGGCTTCTTCCACTTCTTCAGGGGACCAGGTGATGCCCTGCTTCAGTCGCTGAGTGGTGAACCATACCTTGATCTGGTCCTCAGGGTGCCTGGAAGCAGCAGTGAGCCAGGAGAGCTCTGCGTGGGTCGGATATGGGAATTGGCTAAACGATGTGATCAGGCTGACATTGCTGTCCAATATGGGGTTGTACTTGGTGGTGTGAATAGGAACTGCGATTGTTGGAGAGGTGCTGAGATTGGGGGGTCTCTGTAGCAGAGGCGTTACGTGACTCGTAGGCTCCGGAATAATGATTGTACCATTTACCCTCACAGCTCTGATCTCATCCTTCAGCACTGGACTGTCCAGCTCCTTCTCCACATCCAGTCCTTTCTCCAAAATGCTGCTGTTTTCCATTGGTGTCTTTCCAGTTTCTTCATCTTCTTGATTGCTGGAGTCTACAAACAGTCCGGAGTCGTATATGATGTCTGGAAGGTATCCTTCATTCTCACTCTCAATGGTTTGCTCCAAGATACTTTGGCTATCCAGTTTGATATGCCTGACCTTAAAACGGCTCTCACCGGGGTGTTGAACTTTATTATGACATGAGAGGGAGTCAGACTTGTTGGTACTGAAATTGCAGATGGTACAAAGGTAGAGTGTACTGACTGGACCTTCAGACTTATGATATCTAAAGTTCTGCTCTGATGCAGAACCCCCCTCGGACTGCTCCTCTTCCTTATCATTCAGTGATGTGCAGTTTTCGTCTGCTGTGAGCGGCACAGGTGAATATCTGCCCAACACGGTCTTTGCTAAAACATCCGTTTCCACGGAGTCTTCTGCAGTGAAGCTGGTTGCACGGAGCACACAGGGGTTGGACGACTTCCTTCGGCTTGACATGATGAGTATGGTGACGGTGGCAGGGATGGTCTGGTGAGGGAGTTTAATGGGGAAAAGGGGGATAGGAGTGAAGACCCAGCATTTGGGCAGATGGCATAAGATGCTCCCTCAGACAGGGAGCTTCAGCGGCGAAACAGGGTGTCATGGAGGCTCGTCACACAGAGCTCACCTGCACAGATACAGAAAGACTTTATTAGACTTTAACAGACTGAGGTCAGTGACACCAGTCAGATCCTGTAACTGCTAGAGCACGGCACAAGCAATCCCAGTGCTGGGGGTCTGATTCCCATGGAACACACCTTCTGAGTAAATCTTTACCCTGAATGCACCGTAAGTGGCTTTAGATGAAAGTTTCTGCCAATTGCATAATGCACCTGTTTTTTTTGTTTTGAAATAAGAGTACTCTTGACTATGTAAATATACTGTAACTTTTCATGACAGAAAGTTCCCCTCGATTAATTATAACTGATTATACGGGATGGGCATCCCGTGGTAACTAGGAATTACACAAGCTTCAGCCTGGATCCAGCCCTGAGAAGAGATGATGCCAACCCTCAAACAACATACAAAACTACCAAATTTGGCAATAAGTTTGATCGCAACATATAATCATTGCTGCTGATAGTGTTCACTGTCCATTTGAATACATGTCATAAACTAACTGCATGATTTTACTGTACATTTCTGCCATATGGACATCACGTTGACATAGTCACCACTGATAAGCTACTACTAAATATAATGTAGAAACTTACATTTTTTGTAAAGCTGCTTTGCAACAATTTGAATTGTGAAAAGCGCTATTCAAATAAACGTGAACTGAATTGAATTATATGCATTATAAGTGGACTTCAGGGAATAAAATAGTCCTTAAAGAGTTCTTGAAGTCTCTGATTTTAAAGTCTGTCTAAAGATTTTCTAAATATAGAATGTCAAGAGCAAAATTCTTAACATTGGATAAAGTCAGGTTCAAAATTCTTGTTTGATTTTGTTGACATAGAAATAAAGTTTTTCCAGAGGGGATTTTGGATTTCTCTTTTTATCACACCCATAAATCAGAAAATACTGTCAACAGACAGAAAACAAACACATTTTCACAATGTTTTTAGGAGTAAAATGTCATATAAATCAGTGTGAATGATATATGAACAAACCTTCAAATATAGTGAGGAATAAAACTAAGTTTTGGTGTGTCTAAGTGGAGAAACAAACTCACAACCTTTAAAGATATGCATTTTCACCATGTTTTTTGGGGAATAAAAGGTTGTATCAATCAGTGTGAATGATATTTGAACAAACCCCTCAGTAAAAACCTTTAGAATATAGATGGGAATAAAACTGAAAGTTCTGTTGTATGTAAGTGCTGCTGAAACTCAAAAATTATGCATATGAAAACACTGTCTAAGCAGCAGTATCTGCAACTGCAGTGTGGTTCAGACTACAATTAAACAAACACCTCTGATGAACAAAAAGACTCACTTTTCAACAGAGAGACTGAGGAGAGACTATGCGTTTGCACAGAAGGTTCATGAGTTCAGGCATTCCAGAAGCAAAGCCAACAGCTCAGCTAAGACAGAAGACTTACCAACAGCTTTAGCTAGAATCACAGACTGAGAGGAGAAAGAGAAAAAGTTTCTAGTTGGCAGAGAAATGTAAAACAGGTTTGTATTCATTTGTAACTAATCCCAAACGTTTGGATGTGGTGCTCAAGGCCACAGGTCAATGAGACGATTCTGGCACACGGAGGAGATTCGACTGTGAGAATCCAAACACACACGGAGCTGCAGGACAATTCACATGAATACATTCATCACAGCAGCAGAAACGCAAACAGAGGATGCATTGTACTCTCACACACACTCTCTCTCTCACACACACACACACACACACACACACACACACACACACACACACACAATCACATTATATAGGCTATTTCTCAAAAGCAGTTTCATGTGCCCATCATGTCTGTCTTAAGATAGTGTTAATCATATTAGTTTCCTGCATCCTTTTTCATTCAGTATGGTAAGAACATTCAAAACAAGTATTTGTTTATAGTCAAATTAATGTCTGAAAAATAATCTTACATAACACTGAAGAGAGATGCAAAAGTTTGTTTACAGAAGCAATTGTTCTCTCAATGTAGGTTTCCAAATCCAAATCTTCTTCAACTTTGCTACTAATAAAAAACATTTCCATGCCTTGTCTGCTTCCAAACAGAGATGCAGAATCCCTTTAACTAACAAAAGCCAGTTCTTAAAGGGTTCATATGATGTTGCTAAAAAGAACATTACTTTGTGTATTTGGTGTAATGAAATGTGTTTATGCGGTTTAAGGTTC
>NW_015551130.1:66583-78980 GCF_001515605.1 Sinocyclocheilus anshuiensis
ATAACCTTTTTACTCCACAACACCAGTCAAATGCTTCCTTTTGTGATCTGATGAGGCTTCTTGTCACAGAATGAGGCAGAAAATATGTTCCATATGCTACTTTAAAAAGAATACATCGATTAGCAATAGATTATAAATTAGGGTGACCCATATGTCCTCTTTTCCCCGGACATGTCCTCTTTTTGGACCTACAAAAATGCGTCCGGCTGGGATTTCTTAATTGCCCAAAATGTCGGAGATTCGGCTGTTTTCTTAATCCCGGTCCCGCTGAATCTCTGACCACTGACACCTGCTCCCGCAACATGCGTTTCGCTCCCGCAATTTTCGTGTCCACTCCTTTAAACATACTAATATTGTGTATAATTTTGGCGCATCAGGGAGCCGCTCTCAGGATGCGGTGCATTTACATATTTTTGAATGAGCGTTTGCGCTGTTTACTTTCACTTTCAATTTCGCGATCACACGCACTCTGTGCAAAGGTAGCACATCTTACAAGATCAGATATTTGTCAATGAGCTCAGAATCTGTTCTATTCTAATGCTACTTCTAATTTTATCTGCTTGTTTTTTTTAATTAAAAAACTTGACCCTCTAACATTTGTACTCTCTCTTCTATTTCTATTCTAATGGTCAATCCATTTTTTGGGGGGATTTTTATTTATTTATTTTTTTTTAATAAGTATCGGTTCAGGCACCGGAACCGTTTTAAAAGTATCGATTTGACACCAGCATCGGAAAAAACCCAAACGATACCCAACCCTATTTAATTTTCTGTTTTTCTTATATGACCGTTATATTCCATCTCTACTGCGTAATTCTATGTATGTTTGCAGTATGTCTGTATTTTCTTCTGCACTGGAAGCTCCTGTCACCAAGTCAAATTCCTTGTGTGTGTGAACATGGTAATAAAGCTCTTTCTGACTTCTGAATAAATGTTCTGCTCAGTAATATAATGTGATAAACCATCTGGCACAAATTATTAAAGTTCAGTGTGAGTCATTTGTTAAGATTCCTAAATGTTAAGATTATGTTTAATTATCTCTGATCACATGACCAACCGTAAGCTTTACATTAAGCCGACACTTTTATCTGAAACGACTCGTATCATCAGAAAGCTGCCCAACGCTCGTATTCTCGACCTTTCTGAGCCCAGATCCGCTTCACTCAGTGTGCTCTGAGTCCAGACAAAAGCTGGAGGAAGACGAACAAAAGAAAGAACAGAAACGAGTGTGAGGAGGGAAACGTGCGGCTCGTTCTCACGAAAAACTGCTTCAGACTCAAAATGATGTTACAGATGCATTCGTAACACAAAATATTAAGTGCACTGACTAGTCAACACAATCAGAATGTTTGGAGATGAAGATCAGTGTGAAAATAATCACCAAATATCACTATAGAAAATATCACTGCAGCAACCAAATGTGAAATCTTGATATATTCTGTTGAACCTATTGAAATGCAGTGGTGATGAGAGCGCAATATGCAACGCAAACATTTAAAAATGAATCATTTTAAATTATTTCACATTAAATTAAAGGGCTCATGACAAATTTGCCTTGATCTTTTGGCATATAAGAGGTCTTTGTACCATTAAAACATCCTGCACGTTTCATAGTTTAAAACGTCCTCCTCATTATAAACAAAACATTTATTTAATCAAGCTCAGAAAACCGCTCGTTTGGATCTGAGGCGCAAGATGACGTCACCTGGGCACAGACATTTGCATAAACACGCCTCCAGAGCTAGACACTGACCAATAGTCTTCTTCTCAGCATAGGCCCCGCCCTATGGATTTTGTTTTGTAATCGAGGCACAGTGTCATGGAGAGTCACAAAGAAACATCTGTTGAAAGATGAAGCGGTGCTAGATCTGACTGCAGCTGCTTCACAAACCGTAAGTACATGATTCCATAATGCTTCGTCTGGAAATGATCATTTTATTTTAATCATGTTGTAAAAACACTCGCATGCAATATTGAGGGGCGTTGATACTGTTTCCTATGCAGTGACGTTAGCCAATCATAACAGTGGCTGATTACTGACAAGCCTTAAAGGACATGCCCCTTAAAACAGATCGTTTTAGACAGAGGGTCAGAATCAGGGTTGAAAATTATAATTTTTCAACATATTTGTTTTTTGTGCAAATAAAAAAAAAACTTTATTAACATTATAAGTAAACATCAAGGAACATATTAAAAATAATAATAATAAAAAAATCTATGTCACGACCCCTTTAAGAGTTGAACCTATCAGATAATGAGTTGGGTTTTGTTGCTTCTCTTGATTTCGGGTCTGTTTTTCATCTGCAGAGATGAGAATCAATGACAGAGTGTCCTGAAAGCTGCTGTTTGAGTCACTGACAGCGAGTCTTCAGCTCTGTTCTCTCCTGCTCTTCTAATTTGGGAACTTTGTATTTCGTGGCTTCTCATGTTTCTGTCTCCTGAGGATGAAGCGCTTTGTTGCGTCACTCAGTTGCTTTGAATAAAAGCGTCTGCTAAATGAACAAATGTACACGTAAAGCACGTTTGTAAATCATCGTATCACTGTGCGTTTAACTGATACATGAGAGTTTTAACGAAGGGTAATGTAACGGTGCGTTAGATTTATAAAGCGTGAGAGGCTTTTCAGTGAATCACTTCCATCTTTTGAAAGGAAGGATTTATCCTGTTCTTGCAAAACTAGCAATGATAAATCATCTTTCAGTCAGATTTCTGAATAAACCACTATTTTTCTGAGAGTGGGATGTTTAATTGAAATTCCTCCATCTTGCATCAGCACAATCTCAGCCAGTCGTTTGTCTTTCTCTACAGAGCCTTACACACACACACACAGACACACACACACACACACACACACACACAGAGAGACACACACACACACACACGCATTGGAAAATCTGCGGCACTGTTGCTATAATTAGTATATTAGCATCTCACTGACTATGTCATGCACTGTTCCACCAGGACTACAGACACAACACCTCTCTCTCTCACACACACACACACACACACACACAGAGACACACACACAGACACAGACGCAGACACACGCACAGACACACGCACACGCACACACACACGCACACACTCTGAGTTTCTGTCTCGCTGCGAGGAACAAGTGTAAAGGTGACGGTCACCAGTCACAGCCAATAGGAGCGCAGCGCCGAGCCCCGCCCCCACCTGCTCATCCAATCAGATTGATTCCAGCTCAGGAATTCTGTCCACAGCCAAACTCAATATTGACTCGCCTTCAAACGCCTCCTCGAAGAATAAATAGATACGGAGAGACGGAAGCACACGCTTATCTTCTACTGTTCTATACTTCTCATGTTTTTATAGAAATCATTTGATTTATATGCATCTCCAGTAAGCACAATAACAATAATGAAACTATAAATACACATAATAACAATAAAGTATTTTGCATAAAGAAGCTTTTCTTTCTGCAATGCTTTGTGAAATTTTCCCTACTTATCACGACTATAATGTTTCTCTTTCTTATTAGTTTTTCATCAGTGTAATACAATTTTAAATCATCACTTTGAATTGCCTTTGTGTCTAAAATGTGCTATATCAATAAACTTGCTTGCTATTTACCTGAAATGAATCTGAAGTCCCACACGTCTGCAGAAAATAGCTTATTTCTGCCTCACAAACACACAAACTAATTACGAATTCATATTTTTTGTAATTTCTTGACTTTCATGTGGCACTGGTCTGATTTTTATTCTGAAAACACTGTATAATGACAATCACATGAGAACATGAATACAGAAGTCAGATACAGTAAATTCAGAATACATATTTAATTTGCAGTCTTTGGGCGTCATGAAAACAGAAAAATATCTTATTGCTCCTAAAATGGGCTTCATTGTCTTCATGCAAATTATAATTATTATTTCGAGGTGTTTTTTTCTTCAGATTCATGCTGGTTCATGATTCTGGTTCAGCACTGCAGCTGTGAGTGCATTTTCGTTTCCCAGCAAACCCCGCCCATTAGCACGGCATCATCCAATCAAAATAAAGCAGTGAGAGCAGGCCTACCAGGGGTTTGTGAACTTCCCAGACGGGACGAACCTCACTGACGGAGAGCGTCTCAGCATCGTCTCAGCAGATTCCTGCAGAGACAGAGACGAGAGGAACAAGTCTCACACATCAAGTGCGGGAGGTTATATCTCAAGCATGTTTGTTTGTAGCATGTGGATACTCAAAATTGATTGGATGAATTCACGTTTTAAACAGTTTATTGTACAAGTAGCTAATCTCCGCTCTGCACTATTGTGCTGCTACACTGCACGCACGCACACAACACACAAGCTCACACATAACGTACAGATCGCGCACACATAGAAACATTCAGGAGTGCAGAAAATTGTCAACATGCACTGTACTGATTTATCAGCTTAAAAATGTAAAAGTTACAGCATATTCTTCATATTCATTCATATTCGCTGCACAGACAAGTGAGTTAAGCAGTAATTTAATATTAAACTATTCTTCTAGTATTGTGTAATTATTTTCAATTAATAGAACAGAAATTTGTGATAGGCTATTTCAAAACACTGAATTACTTTAGCCGCTTTTGACTGCTGTGATATGTTTGGATGTTTTTAGTTAGCTTTCAGTGAAAAATAATAATATTGATCTCTTAGTTTTAAAAAAATACCGTTTTTGAGATTATATTGAATTCCCTTTTTTTTCTGACATAGTGGACATGGTAATTTTGGTCGGTAAATATACCACATTTATACATGCAAATGGAAGAAAACCTCCTTTACTATATTTCATGATTTTGTGAGAATATTTCAAAGTTTGCTTACAAATACTTAAAAGAGAACTAAGTAGAAAGATGGGAAACATATGTTTCAAAATAGTTACTATTTTAGTGCTGTCCTGATTTATATATTTGTTAGTCCATTAATTTCAAATCTTGCTTGTTTTGTCATTGTGGTGTGCCAGCTATAATAATAAGAACTGTTTTTGAGCAGCAATCAGCATGATTTCTGACGGATAGTGTGACACTGAAAGCTGGAGTAATGGAGCTTTAGCATGAGAGAAAACACATTTTCAAATATACAAAAAGAAAGCGGTTCTTTCAAATTGTAGATTTACTGTTCTCTGTTGTTTTTTGATTAAATAAATGCAACCTTACTGAGCAGAAGAGATTTGTTTCAAAAACCATTAAAAAAATCTTACTGACCTTTTTTTTTTTATGGTGGTGTATATTATAGGCTAGATTTTATTTGTAATATATAACCTAGGCCTATTTTAAAAGCATGTATTTTAACCCAAATATAACCGCCCACAATATTACATAAATAAAAAAGTCTGGCAGCTGCGCTAAAGCTATGGAAATGGTCGTTTAGAAGCGGTAGTATTGGTGTAAACTAGCGGCTTACACGAACACTACTACACCGGGCGCGAACGTAGCGACACGTTGCGTCAAAGCACACAGCTCCTGATTAGAATCAGTGGCTCAGTATCTGAGCGCGAGCGCTGCATTAACGGATAGAGAAAGCGCGCTTCGATGCATGCGGCGTAGAGACGGCGTTAGGACGAGGCAGACCATTTTCTTTTGCTAGTCTCAGCTCATACATCTTTGTGTGACTAGCCTGAACCGAACGCCTCGTTGAGAAACACTAATATAGAGCATATTTGAAGAGTTCAGATGCAAAAGCCTCTAAGTGCCATTTGAAATCTTCTTTTATAATTAGCATTTTTATCCGGCTCCTCCTGTGTGTATAGGTTCAGTAATTTCACTTTAATGGCAATGAATAGGTTCTTTTCTTTGCCATTAAAGTGAAATAACAGAACAAAAACATCTGCATCTGAACTTTTTTATTAGGCCTACGTCAAGATACCATTTTTACAACGTTTCTAATGTTTTTAGTTGCATTTTTTAATTTTAGGTGTGGTTTCTGAAAGGTATTTTTAACGTTGTACTGCAACCAAAATACGAGGCTGTGAGAAGTTTGAAAACGTTTTGTGTTTGACGAGCTGAACATCATCCTACAGAGATTAGACACACTTACACTAATATACACACACTCGATATGAATCATAAACTCATGTGATGATGATGATGATGATGATGATGATGATGCGGTCATTCATTCACGCAGTCGGTTGTTTTCTGAACACGACTTCATCACGAACGCTCATTCCTGTCAAAACACAGACTAAACACACTCGGAGCAATCAAACCGAGCGGCGCGTACCGGAGCGGGATCACCGGGAGCCATCCGTCCCCCGCCGCCGGTGTCGTTCGCGTCCAGGCCCGTCAGGGAACGCACGGAGAGCGCGGCTAACCGGCTAACGGCTCCGCTTCCACCACAAACTTTCCTCGGCCAGTCGCACTAATAGCGGGTTAAAACGCCAAACCTCACCTTCTGGAAGCGCGTCGAGCCTCCGGGAGAGAGAGCGGCGTTCGGATCAACACCGGAGCGAAGACGAGAACGGAGGAAAAAGTCGAGCACGGGAGATCTACGGTAACCGACACATGATCCGGTACGTCAGAGACGCGCCAGCGCTTTCATTCCGAGTTTATACGTCAATGAACGCGAGCTATGAATACTTCAGCAGCACAAACACCAGTCACTCGCTGTGTATTATCTCTGTCCAGACACAACAGCAGCCTCATTCCACTCGCATCTATGAAGATATGTGACTATGGAGCACAAAATCTGTCAAAACGGTCCATTTTTGGAAATTGAGATTTATACATCATCTGAAAGCTGAATAAATAAGCTTTCCATTGATGTATGGTTTGTTAGGATTGGACAAATCTGGAATCTGAGGGTGCAAAAAAATCTAAATATTGAGAAAATCATCTTTAAAGTTGTTCAAATTAAGTTCTTAGCAATGCATATTACTAATCAAAAATTAAGTTTTGATATATTTACGGTAGGAGATTTACAAAATATCTTCATGGAACATGATCTTTACTTAGTATCCTAATGATTTTTGGCATAAAAGAAAAATGTATAATTTTGACCCATACAATGTATTGTTGGCTATTGCTACAAATATACCCCAGCGACTTAAGACTGCTTTTGTGCTCCAGGGTCACATATCAGCTAAACTTGTGAAATAGAACTCTAAACCTGTAAACCTTTCTCCATCATCATACATAAAGAAATATGACAGATTATCTGTATGTAATCGTGTGTTGTAAACAGGATTGAGGAGGAAAGGGAACATGATGACGCAGGCCAGACTCAAACCTGCATCCTCCACATGAGATGCTCAGTGTCTTCACACACTTACAGTCCTTTCACGTAAGAAAACATAGCTTTGAGATCTTTATCTGAATTCATTTCGGACTTGATCACACAGTAATGATGGAGAAGAATGACATTTATTCAGACTCACACATTCAGTTCTTCTTGTGAATAGACGTCATCATGCTCATATTTCACCCCAAAATCATGGTTTTGATTTCACCACAGTAGTTTCTTGAAAAATATGCACAATTCCCCCCATAAATGATCACTACTGTCAAATACTACTGTAATTTGTAGTTTACGATTGAAAGCGAGATGTTAACTGATTACATTGAGAATCGCAAAAAAGTTTTTGTTTTGCAAGATTTCTAAAATATGATGTATCTATATGCAAATGAGCGATTATCTTATTAAATATGCACTAATTTGCATACATTTACAGAACATAAATCTGAATACTGGTTCATAATTCATGTCTGATTTTGTTTAGTTTTAGGTTTTTCCAGAGTGGGTTCTGGATTTCTCTTTTCATCACTCCAGAAAATACTGTCAAAAGACAGAAAACAAACACATTTCACCATGTTTTTAGAAGTAAAATGTATAAATCAGTGTGAATGAAATATGAACAAACCTTCAGAATACAGAGAGGAATAAAACTGTAAAGTTTGCTGTTAGTAAGAAAAAAAACTCTTTAAAAGTTTAAATCTACAGACGCAAATAGATAAAATGCAATAAAATAAACACTTCAATGTGAATTTTGGATGCTTTCTTTCCAAAATCAATGAGTGCATGAAAGATTTATAAGAACATTTATAATGTTTTCAACAATAATACATGTTTTTGAGCAGCCAATCAGCATATTAGAATGATTTCTGAAGATCATGTGACACTGAAGACTGGAGTAATGATGCTGAAAATACAGCTGCGCATCACAGAAATACAGATATTCACACAGAAAACTGCTAGAGAGCTGCTTGAATTGAATTAGTTGAACATCTGATGAATTGTACAGCATTAACACTGTTGTTGTCCTGTTTCTGACTGTGAAGCTGCTTTGAATCTGTATTATACAGAAACTCTGAGCTGACGAGCTGCTGCCGTCTGCTGGAGGATCTGCGCATGTGCAGCATTCATATTTATACTGACAGAATACACTGATAAATTGACCATTGACTTCGATGCTATGAGAGACTGGATGCTTTCAGCTGATTTCTATTGAGCTGTCAGCAACTGAACTGCAGCTCAAACTATTTCAGATATAGTGAATTAAGCTACAAACTCCATCATAAAGCACAATGTTTCCATCTAACGTGTTTTGAGCTGCAGCTCGTCATATTAATGGAGTGTGGAACGAAAAATGAAAGCTAAATAGAAATATTAAAAAGAAAGACAAAAACTAAGAAAAAAAGGCAAAAGCACAGCAAAATTACTAAAACTTAAAATAAAATGAAAAATAAAAAAAAATAAGAGCATATATATAAATACTATTATAAAATATAAAGTAGCCATAAATACTATAATAAATAATTAAATTGAATAAAAATCTAAATATATAAATACTAAAACAGATATTATTATAAAAATAATAATATAAATAAAAAAATGAGATAACTGTAAACATGCAAATGTATTGTTCAGTTATTAAAATATTTACATTTCAAGGGGGTGTAACTTGTTTATTTTGAATCTTTTGGGCAACAAGGATGTTTTGGTGGTGTATAGCTAGTTATAAATACTAAATACTAATACTAAATACTTATACTGTAATCAGGGCCATACGCTGGTTTTTAATACCAAGGTCCAAAAATAGAGATTGTTAGGGGGGTTCGGGGGCATGCTCCCCCGAGAAAATGTAGATTTTCCTGACCTTCATGTGTGCATTTTAAGATGTTTTAAGGCTCATATATTGGATAATAATATAGGTTTTAAACCAAGTCAGTGGGCAGTAGTAGCATAAATAATTTAACAGATTCTTAAACATGAGAATCAGATTAAATGTTGCAATGAATGATCCATGCTACAAACTGGAAATAGAGAAGATATAGTTTGTTTATGTTTATGAATTTAATAAACTCAGTTATAATTATCCTGGTAGCCTTCAGTAAAATCACGTGTCTAACATGATTAAACATGAATATTATTATTTTTAAATTTTTTATTCACACTAGAAATTTATCTTTTCCAATAAGTTTAAACTGATTTTTACATTTTATGGGCATTTTTACCTTTATAAAGCCATTTTTTTTCTAAAACTGTCCATTGTCTTTTGAGTCAAATTCTTACATTTAATCAGTGAATTAGAATAATAAGACATTTGGGCTGTTACCAAGCAAATGAAATCAACACAGAAGCTGCATCTGAAGTGGCATTTAGATGTGTTTACACACTGTTTAATGCAAGACATGAATGCATTCAACCTGCAATTACAAATGCATAAATAATGTTTTGATATATTAAACATGTATGTGCGGACTTTTTTCAAGCTCTTCACCTTTGGATATATTAAACATAAAACGCTGAATACTGATATTTGAAATGATTTAATACATGAAAAAAATCGAAAAAATAGTCGAAATGTGAAATTAAAACCGCCAGTAGGTGGCAGCAAGTAACTGTTAAAGGGATAGTTCATTCAACACCAGTACACGCAAGGCTTTTCAGAGAGCAAAAAAACAAAAACAATAACAATGCTAATAATAATAAATAATAGTAACAATGTTAACAATAAAAGTAATAATAACAGTACTTAGAAAAAGTGGGAAAAAAAGAAAAAAATATACCATAGAATTACAACAAAAAAATTAACAAGAAGGGACAATACATTCAGAATTATTTACATACATAAGCTGTAAAGCAAAGACAACATAATCAGACAATATCGCAATAGTAATTGGGTATGAAGGACTATTCATGTGAGCACTGTTGTTTGGTTTTTAACCATTGTTTAAGTCCTCTGTTAAAAGCATTACCATTTGTCTCTAGTTTTAAATTAATAGGTAAAGCATTCCAGAATTTTGGCCCCTTTGCCGAAAAAGCAGATCAAAAGCCAAAAGAGGTCTTATACTTTGGAACAAGACAGTCACCACTAATAGTGGCTCGTGTGTTTGCCCTATGGGAGTTCTGACGCCTACTGACCAATTCAGAAAACAGTGGTGAAACATGATTCTTTAGACATTTAAAAACCAATTTGAGATAATTAAAATCAACAAAACTATCGAAGCTAAGAAAGTTATGCTTTCTTAAAACATCACAATGATTCCATCTAATGGGTTTCTGATCCATAACTTTTATTGCCTGTTTGTATATTGAAATAATAGGCTTTAATTTATTTGGAGAGGCTCGTGACCATGATGTGACACAATATGATAAATGTGAAAATATCATTGCATGCATGTATAATTTTGCAGTTTGACCTGACAAGTCCCTTCTAATAACACGAAAACAATTTAGGTTTGGTTTGACCTTCTTACAGATGTACTCAATGTTAATGTTAATTATTTTACAACTTCTGTTATTGGAAAAATACAGAGGTCCAGACCTCGGGGATCTCAATGGTGGGTATGGCCCTGACTGTAACCCTAACCCACCCACTAACCCTAACAGAAAACTCTGAATTTTTACACTTTAAAACACACAGACACAGACACACACTCATACACATACTCTCTCACACACTCACACACACACACACACACACACACACACACACACATACACTAGGGCTGTCAAAATGGCTGAAAAACTAAATTCGAATTATATTCGAATTTAAAATGCATAATTTCAGTTAGGGTGAAGAAAAGCTTTTGGCATCTCTCCGGAGGCCACAAGAGGGCGCATAGAGGAAAATATTACTAATGCACATTTATTCAAAGCATAATAACATGACTATCTGTGAAAAAGTGCATAATGTTTAAAATAATGTTTATAAACCAATTATACTTACATCATCATCGCATCTCGTGCGCCACTGATAAAAAAGCCGTGGTCACACTACACTTTGAGCATGCGATTTCGCAGACCAGAGTTCACCAAACTTGAACTTTGGAACACAGCGAAATGCGAAAACTTTTCGCACGGGCTTGCGTTTCGGGTCTGACGCATTCGCATGTGTATGAATGGAAGTCAATGGAACGAAATGTGTAGTGTGACCGCGGCTTAAAGACTGCCTCCTTAACACACACCTAAAATTCGAATGCAACGTTTTTGCATTCGAATGTGGATTTTTATTTTAAATTCGACGAATATTCGAAATTCGAAAAAAAATTTTTGACAGCCCTAGTTAGTAGTTATTTGACATGAGGACTTAAAATAATTCCATATTTTAAAGGGGGTTAGTCAGTTATTTTATTTCCACCCTAATCTGAAATGTCAGGGTTTTTTCCTCCCTCCATCCACAAAATTCCCAGCCAAATTATACTGTTTTTGGACAAACACCAGGGTCGTGTGGTAATTTAAAAGTAAGAGTTTAAAAGCAGGAATTAATCCAAAACTCGTTTTGGAAATATTTTTTGACCACTGCTAAGTGCTGTACGGTTGCTTTGCATGGTAATGTGTGTATTTTTGTATCAATGGAGTCTTTTGTGACAGAAATGTTTGAAATTATTTACACTAATAGTTGAGGCGCCTCTGTACCACATTTAGTGGGAGCGCTTAAGATAACAAAGCGGAGCCAAAATGGGCCCATTGATGTTCTCTTTTCCCGCAATATTTGTAATTAACAATGCTGCAGCACCGCATCTAGTGGCTTCAACTAGATAGGCTAACAAAAACATTAAAATGCAATGACACTTACATCATCATCGCATCTCGTGCGCCGCTGATAAGGCTGCCTCCTTAACGCACACCTAAAATTCGAATGTATGAATGGAAGTCAATGGAACGAAATGTGTAGTGTGACCGCGGCTTAAAGACTGCCTCCTTAACACACACCTAAAATTCGAATGCAACGTTTTTGCATTCGAATGTGGATTTTTATTTTAAATTCGACGAATATTCGAAATTCTAATTTTTTTGACAGCCCTAACACACTCACACTCACACACATGCAGACACACACACATTCTACTCCTTGTTACAAGTATGGTAGAACCATCACTTCTACCACGAAAGACTGCTTTGTAAGTAATCTTCCTGATTTATCCCAATTCCTTAGCATATCCAAAACCTCAGAACAGATT
>NW_015551130.1:79030-79857 GCF_001515605.1 Sinocyclocheilus anshuiensis
TGCTTAAGGAAGATTAAGGAAAACAGTCTGACACCGTGGTATAATGAGCACACTCGCACCCTAAAGACAGCAGCCCGGAAAATGGAGCGCAGCTGGAGGAAAACAAAACTACAGATATTTCGTATTGCTTGGTGGCAGAGTACCCTATCCTACAGAAAAGCATTAAAAACTGCTAGATCTGATTACATTTATCTCTTTTAGAGGAAAACACATATAACCCCAGGTATTTTTTCAATACAGTCGCTAAATTAACAGATACTAGAAAAGGTAGTATCCTCACAATTATGGTGGTGTCATATCGATCACAAGTGCAGTACGGAGTACCTCAAGGCTCAGTACTAGGGCCGTTACTCTTCACGCTTTACATGTTACCCTTGGGAGATATCATCAGGAAACACGGTGTTAGCTTTCACTGTTGTGCTGATGATACTCAGCTCTATATTCCTTCGCGGCCCAACAAAACATACCAATTTGAAAAACTAACGGAATGCATAGTCGATATAAAAAACTGGATGACGAGTAATTTCTTACGAGCTCTTATTACATTATAGTCCTCCACGTCCGCTGCGTTCTCAAAACTCTGGCCATTTGATAATACCTAGAATATCAAAATCAACTGCGGACGGCAGATCATTTTCCTTTTTAGCGCCCAAACTCTGGAATAATCTACCTAACACTGTTCGTGAGGCAGACACACTTGTCAGTTTAAATCTAGATTAAAGACCCATCTCTTTAACTTGGCTTACACGTAACACACTAACACATTTCTAATATTCAAATCCGTTAAAGGATTGTTAGGCTGCATTAATTAGGTCAACCGGAACCGG
>NW_015551130.1:80128-80377 GCF_001515605.1 Sinocyclocheilus anshuiensis
TCCAGTCTGTATCCAGATCAGATGGTCACTGCAGTCACCCGGATCCAGTACGTATTCAGACCAGATGGTGGATGACCTCGACCTAGAGAGGACTTCTACAGCCCTTAATGTCAGCAGAGACCAGGACAACTAGATGAGCCCCAGAGACAGATCCCCAGTAAAGACCTCGTCTCAAACGGCCACCGGGACAAGACCACAGGAACCAGATGAGTCCTCTGCACAATGTGACTTTGCTGCAGCCTGGAACTG
>NW_015551130.1:82800-85983 GCF_001515605.1 Sinocyclocheilus anshuiensis
ATTTTCCTAATTAATGCTGTACAGTTGCTTTGACAAAATCTGTATTGTTAAAAGCGCTATATAAATAAAGGTGATTTGATTTGACTTGACTTGACTTGACCGACACTCACTCACACACACACACACACACACACACACACCAGGCTGGGCAGCTCGCAGTATTTGTACCGTCGAGCCCATGACGTGCTGCAGACAATATCAAAGGACTGAAGCTGAAACTAAACACACACACACACACACACACACACACACACTTGAGACGTGTTATTCTAACACTCAACCTCATTTATGCTGGATTTCACTTTGATCACACACACACACACACACACACACACACGGTACCGGTGCAGAGTTGTCTTTGGCTCCTCTGGATCGCACCATGCGTCCCAGAGCCTCCACGCCGTCAGTGCTGATGTTTTTGGCGGCGTTAATGGTCTTCTCTACCGCTGGTTTATAGTCCACCATCACCAGAGCCGACGTCTTACTGACGGTGATGTGCAGCTGTGCTCACACACACACACACACACATTAGACAACAGCATATTCACTGCTGGACCGGATAGCATCTCCTTCGGCTGTGACCTCTGACCTTATGAAAACTGCCATAGAAGAGCTTCTGGATGTCCGGCCCCTCAAATGTCACTGTCTGGAAATCACCGTTATAATCGGTGTTGAAGTCAGCGTCTTTCCTCCGTCTGTGAAGAGAAATGAGGAGACTTTCATCTTGTCTGGATTTCAAAAGTACATTTCTATGCATTTCTATTCCAGCAGTTGGATACATGAATATAACGAACCCGTGACTTGGTGTGTTACTCACTGTCCAGAATGACTCCTACCAGCGGCTCGTTGTTGCGGTTCAGGGCTTCCCACAATGCAAAGGGCTCCTGCGGGGTTTCGGGGAGCATGCGGAAGAGCATGGTGATGGTGTAGTCCGACCGGATGGATGAAACTGCGCCATCAGAGTTCAGAGATTCATTTCTACACCTACAGCTCTGTGTGTGCATGTGGTTTTGTGAAGGGGAATGAGAGACTAAAGGCCCCTTGCACACTGAGTCTCAAATTTCCGTAAGCGTTTTTTCGTATTCGTCTTCCTAAAAATTCTTCATGCACAGAAACCTTGCACATTAAGTATGATGCATGTTAATTAATCCGTTGTGATGTCAGTGGCTTAGTTTGATACTAGAGCCACATGTTAAAAAGAATACCACCAGTTTCTGTGAACTCGGTGTGCAAGGATCTTTATAGAGCTTTGTGCTGTGAGAAGAAGTGGAGCAACTTGTCAGACGCCATTCTGGATTTTGGCGTTTGCTTGTACGGTGGCTCTGAATTGTCAAAACACCTCTAAAAATGCTTGCTACAGATGCAAAAAATGCAGAAAATCTAACCCGATCTGAATTTTTTTATAATGGACGGAAGTTTCGGAGGCAGTGTGTTAACGTGATTGACACAGTGTGAGGTTGTATTTATTTTTAACATGCCAAAATTTTGTCAAGTCACCTTTATTTACAGTATATAGAACTTTTAACAATACAGATTGTGTCAAAGCAGCTTTAAGGCCCGTTCACACCAAGGACGATAACTATAAAATAACGATAAAGATGTAGTTCTAAAAATATTTTTTCTAGCAACACTTTGAGAGTTTTAAAATACAGTCTCCATTACTTTTTAATTCATTTTACAAACAAATAGCTCAAGGCTTGAATATTTCTACTGCCAAACATTAGAATATGGAAATAAACGTTATTGTACTTCTGATCACACTGCAAAAGAGTGCACCCCATTGACTGATATCTGTTCTTGTTTAAATCACAAACTCACTTCATTTTGTTCAGTTTCTCAGAAAACGAGACTTCCTATCTCATCTAAAGTAAATGTGCCTTGATCTAAGGATGTTTAGATATTTGTACTGGAAAATAAACTAATACTGAGGCAGACTGATTTTTTTTGTATTTATGCAACATTTAATGGCATGACTGCATGAATTTAAGACTTTCTGCTCTGATTTTAAGGCCTTAATTTGTATCTTTATATTCGTCCTTTGTGTCTTCTTAAGATGTAATTTTATTACCTTGTTTTTTGTTGTTGTTACCTTGGCAACAAATCTGTGTGTATATTCTTGTTTTTTTTAATCTTGTCTTTATTTATGATTTTTAATTGTACTGACGTAATGTTTTAATGTTTGTATTGTTTAATAATAAATAAATAAATAAAAAAAGCACAAAAAAAAAAGTTCCGATTCGAAGCAAATGATTCACGAATCTGCTCTGAAGTCCCGATCTGAATCAAATGATTCACGAATCCGCTCTGAAGTCCCGATCTGAATCAAATGATTCACGAATCCGCTCTGAAGTCCCGATCTGAATCAAATGATTCACGAATCCGCTCTGAAGTCCCGATCTGAATCAAATGATTCACGAATCCGCTCTGAAGTCCCGATCTGAATCAAAAGATTCATGAACTGCTCCGAAGTTCTGATTTAAATAAAATGATTTGCGATACGCGCTCCGATTAGTTTTACTGATTCGGAGTTTCGAAAAGCTTAATTTCACCATCACTATACATGCTTTTAAAAATCATTACAAGCGATGTTGAAATTTTAAAATGAATGTCTCTTTTGATCTGGTTTTTGCCAGTGAATCGCTTGAACTGAATGATATCGAAGTATCTCACGTATCTCTACTAGAATCACTGCAGTTCTTAGACACTCAGACACTCAGAGGCAAATTGAGTTCAGAATAATTTATCATTTTTAATACCTTTAGAGGAACAAAGGATCTTAACACAACAAAACTGAGCCTGTTTCAAAACAAGTGTAATTAGACAAAAATATTTCCATAATTAATTTGAATAGATATCCACGACAAAAGACAATTTACAGAGTAAATCTTCATGCGCATCTCTTTACATAATCATACAAACCCCATAATTCCACAGTCAGCAGAAACTCACATCAGCTAACATAATTTCAGCTGTGAAATAAAAAAGACAGCTCATAACATGATGACGAACTGTGATGTTTAACAACTTCAAAACTGTCAAAGGTGAAATGAAACCTCATTGATTCAGTGAGTAAAAGACCGGCAGTGTGCGTGTGTGAGTGTGTGAGAGAGAGAGAGAGAGAGAGAGAGAGTGTGTGTGTGAGTGTGTGTGTGTGTGTGTGAGAGAGAGAGAGAGAAAGAGAGA
>NW_015551130.1:87158-98832 GCF_001515605.1 Sinocyclocheilus anshuiensis
TGTGTGTGTGTGAGAGAGAGAGAGAGAGAGAGAGAGAGAGAGAGAGCGTGTGAGTGTGTGTGTGTGTGTGTGAGAGAGAGAGAGAGAGAGAGTGTGTGAGTGTGTGTGTGTGTGTGTGTGAGACATCATTCTTCATCATTCTGCCATTCTATCCCTAACACACAACACATTAATAACGCCGGAAATAATCATTCATCATTCATCTGATAACAACTAGGGATGAACAATACAGTCAGCACACGGTTTTTAATAACAGTTTTCAGTTCAGTTCGGTGGCTTGGCACATTAGAGTGTTTGTCATTCTATGCTTAGGCAAAAGGAACATTAAATGGTTAATCAGTAAAAAAAAAAACTATTTTTATTGCAACACGCTTTCTTACCACTGCCTTTATTTTTTGTGTCTCTCATAGGCCGGTCACAATAACTACTTTTTGTTTGGCAATATATTGCCCCAGAATTAATTGCGATAAATGATATTATTGTCATTTTAAGACCACTGATGTATGTTTTATGCCACTGTTTATGATAATGATAATATTTCAGCACTAGTCAGAGCAGGTACAGTGTTTGCCTGAGTTACAGCAACTTCCTGTTTCATGGCGAAACATTAAACTTTGTCAGGCTGCCAGGGACATGCCCTTCAACGAAAACTCAAGATCTTCGCAATTTAGCATCGCAAAGGCAATGCGATTCACTTTGGAGAAGAAGAAGAAGAATAAACAGAGCAATTCCAATATGGTCCTCGCTCCATCAGTTCTCAGGCCCTAATAATAGTAATAATAATAATTCTTAGAAGAACAATAGGGCGCTGCGCCCCTAGTGGCTTGGGCCCTAAATAAAGCTGCAAGCAGCGATGACAGCCAGGCAAATCTACCATAAGTTTACGTAGTTAATGTGCATTAATATGCATTTCCATCCATGCCATGTTTTCTGGAGCAGGTGTTCAAACAGGCTGATGAATAATGAGCTCTTTGCTGGGCTCCATCCAGATTTTAATATAAAGTATGCTGATATACAGCGGTCTCAAATCTACCATTGACCGCTTTCATCCCAAACATCACATACCAGCACGTTTCTAAAACTGTCTTGATATTTTTTTGCGACTTAATCGTTCAGTTTTGTCAGCCCTGAAATTAAAAAGAGTTTCAAATAGTTTGTGTAGGTATTGGACCTTGTTCATGTAAAAGTGTGCAAATCTGCACACTAGCATTTGTGTTCCACACAAGAGACGAAACATGAGTGTAAGTGAATGTTACTATAAACACTACTTTCAATTTTGAATAAAAACAATAGAAGTCAATGTCAAATCTCAAAGACACAAAAAACAACATATTTGTTTGACTGGCTGCAGTCTGCAGGGTTGTCTTCTGCAGGAAGCTCTGCAGAGAAAACCCCACATTTGTTTTTGAGAAAAAAAAAGTGTAAAAAGGAAACGCAGTGCTTGCGTTCAACAAGCTGTCAGTTCAGACGAAGAGAAAGATACATCACTAAATATTGTCATTATTCAAGGTAAGTTAGCAAATATTTTTAAGTTAGTAGTCAGTGTTCTATTTTCCAGTAATCATAGCAGATTCATGCACCACAACTAATGACAGAAATGCAATTTAAAAAGTTTCTCAACCAAATTCATGTTACTGTTTCCTTTTCTTTTGTCATTAAATACACAGACTGATTCAACATTACAAAATTACTTAATTTTACTGATTCTTGTTATTACTGTGCAGTCTCTCTTTTTTTTTTTTTTTGCAGAAATGGAACAAAAACACAAAAATCAAAATCAAATGTTTTCTGTGAATGTCTTTAGATATCTCAAAAGAAGAATATGATGCATTCAGTGTTTATCTATCAGTAAATATTTGTAAAGTAATGTTTGGTATATTCAATATATATATATATATTTTTTTATTCTGATCTGAAATGTGAAAGTCAAGACAAGACTAGGACAAAAATTAAAATCACTTTCTCATACTTGAGTGGTATTAAGAGCAGGACCATAAAGCATGAAGTCTGACGAAACTCAATCTCACGTCACTAGCATTGAGCTGAATCGCTCAAACCAAAGTAATTGAATAATTAATTATTTGTAAAAATTTTTTTTTTTTTTATTATTTTAAATACTTTGTTATAGCTGAAACTCAATCTCACGTCACTAGCATTGAGCTGAATCGCTCAAACCAAAGTAATTGAATAATTAATTATTTGTAAAATTTTTTTTTTTTTTAATTATTTTAAATACTTTGTTATAGCCATTACAAGTTTAGAAAATGATTTTTCAGTGTCATTTAATTGTGCACATTTGTTTGTCGGCATAGATCCCTGCAAAAAAAGTGCAACGTTTTGAAAACAACTTCTCCAGCATTCTATGAAGAATGATGGCGTCTGTTTCAGAGCTGCTTTATAATACTCTAGATGACCTGCTAGAAGACGATCTGAAGAGATTTAGGCGTCTTATAAAAGACGATAAGAAAATTAGAGCCGGTAACCTGGAGAATGCTGCTGTCACTGACATAGTGGATCTGATGCTGGAGATGATGAAGCTGTGAAGATCACACTGAACAACCTGAGGAAGATTAACCAGAACCAGCTGGCTGAAGACTTACAGGAGAATTCAGAAGGTTAAAAACAATACTGATCACCAGTGTTGTGTTACTTTTAACTTTGTGGTTGGGGTAATTTCCAGAAAGTTTTGCTGTAGTTGTGTGATTACCATTAATAACACAGACAGCAGCAGGAAAGGTTGCTGCCATTTACAGTAGACCTACAGTAATGCGTGGATCCAGTGTTTTCACCCCAAACAGTTTGTTCACTTAAGACATAACTGACAGTGTTTATTTGAATATTTGCCAAGACAGACATTTTGACAATAATGTATGTATTAGACTGTTCAAGTGCCTAGAAAGAAAACACAATTCGGTGCTCGCGTGCTGACAGGCTGCAAGCGCACAGAACTCCACAGTTATGACTGACTGTATTATGTTCTCTCTCGCAGTATACAGCGCTTTGAATGACTCTTTTTAATACTATCAAGCACATCATACTTTTAAATTGGGAATTCATCCGTGTTTCTTAATCGCTGTAACATTTCAAAAACTTGAAACTGTACCGGCCACTGAAAGCTGTGCAGATACAGGCCAGCTTACAGACACTTACATCATCATTCCAGCCCAGTCATATAAAACAACAATCACTTTTGCTTACTTCATTTCACTCGTGTCCAACAGCTGTCACCTGTATCTCAATCACTGTCAGCCACAGGTCTGTCTGTCGCAGATGTTTGCTTCTGCTTCAGTCAACAGTAGACTTTCTTTCGTGATCCAGAATTTTATCACAAGAACTACAAAACAATTCACCCCCACTCTTGTGTAATACATTAGGATATTGTTTTGCTTTGCCTGTGGCATTTATGTGAGATGCAGGTATGAAAGATTTGCTTTCTTTATATAATTTCATGCATGACATCAGATGCACAACATCTGTATCCTTGTGAAAAGAATGCATTACAATTTTAATTAAATTAGGGATAATTTTCTGTATTTGATTTTTGTATTTTGTGGTGAAATGGCGAATAATGATGCAGGATCGCAATAAAATGCGACATTAACATTCATTCATTCATTAACATTAACATGTAAACATTCCTCAGAGAACTGGTTCATTTTCACATGATAGCATCACACAGATTTATCAGCTGCACATCCATGATGTGAATCTCCCATTACAGCACATCCCAATGGTGCTCTATTGGATTGAGATCTGTTAAGGACATCTGAGTATCCACCTTATTTTTCCCGTAAGAGCAGAGCATTTGTAAATTTAATGTGTCTGGCTTCCGGTGTCATCCGCTTCCAGGTATTTTTTAGCTGTACAAACAGCTTGTTTTGCAGCTTGATATTTCAAACTGGTGTATCTTACCATATTATGTTAATGTATTATCTCAATTATCAACGCACTGGTTAGTAGTGCCACCGTTTTACCGTTTACTGCACTTCTCGTTATTTCCCTATGGCGGCTAGTGAACCGGAAGTCTTGCACATTCACCGAAAACAGCTTACTTCCACGTTGAACAATAAGGTGCATAGTGAACTCACTGTCATGTTCAAGAAACCAGTTTGAGATGATCTGAGTTTTGTGACAACATGCGTTGCCCTGCTGGAAAGTAGCCATCACAAAATAGGTACACCGTGGACATAAATAGATAGACTGTCAGCAACAGTACTCGGGTAGGCTGAGGTGATAAAACAATGCTCAATTAGTACTAAGGGGCCCAAAGTGTCCAAGAAAATATAAACCTCATACCATTAAACCACCAGCAGCCTGAACCGTTGATACAAGGCAGGATGAATCCATGCTTTCATATTGTTTATACCAAATTCTCACTGGATTTTTTTTTTTGTTTTAGTTTTTTTTCTGACCATTCTCTGTAAACCCTAAATGGTTGTGTGTGAGAATCCCAGTATGTCAGTAGTTTCTTAAAATACTCAGACCAGCCAGTCTGGCAACAACAACTGTGCCAAGTCACTTAAATGACCTTTCTTCCTCATTCTGATGCTTGGTTTAAACTCATCTTGACCACGTCTACATGCCTAAATGCGCTGAGTTGCTGCCATGTGATTGGCTGATTAGATATTTGCGTTAATGAGCAGTTGAACTGGTGTAATAAAGTAGCTTGTGAATGTGTATTAAAGTTACTGTTCAAGTTACAATCTATATAATTTTAGTTCTACATTTTCTCCCATTATTTCTCTCTCTCTTTACAGTGCAAAAATCATTAGCTGGAGCTGAGAAACACACAGAAAAACAAGGTTAACCAGTTTAAGTCACATCCTCACAGTGGGCTCAGAAATGATTTTAGCATGTTTGATGTACAGTATATTGATCTTAGTATGGGAGGAGTTGCTTTCTGTACTATGTATTTAAAAACTATATGTCTGTCCTAGTTAATTTTGACAATCATGCTAATAGTTCGGTTTCTAGTGTTGTTTTGTTCCCAACATTTCCAGTTAATTTGAACATTTTTTTTCATAACAGAATATTTTGGGCTGCAAAACTTCTTGAAAACTCACAAAACGAACATGAGGGAGAAAGTAGAATACATTTTCAAGGGTATAAATGGAAAGGAAGCACATCTCAAGGATGTTTACACAGAGCTCTTCGTTACCGAGGGGGACATTAAAGAAGTCAATTGTGAACATGAGGTTTTGCAGATTGATGATTCTTTTAAAATCTTTAAATCACAGGACAGACCAATCAAATGCAATGATGTATTCAGTCGGAACAGAAATAAGAAGAAAAAGATTGTGCTGACCAAAGGCATCGCTGGCATTGGAAAAACAGTCTCCGTACACAAGTTAATTCTGGACTGGGCTGAAGAAGAAGCCAATGTTGATATAAACTGTCTGTTTCTGCTTCCATTCCGCAAAATTAACTGCATTAAAGACAAAGAGATTAGTCTGCATGAGTTTCTACAGAAATTTAATCCTGAACTGAACGACCTGGAAACAGCAAAGATAAATAAGCTGTATAGTTGTAAGCTTGCATTTATCTTTGATGGACTGGACGAGAGTCAACTGCCTTTGGATTTTGACAGTGGAATGGTGACGAGTGTTTGAGGAGCGATCATCTGTAGACCAGCTGGTTGCAAGTCTGGTGAACGGGACTCTGCTTCCATCAGCTCTCATCTGGATTACATCACGACCAGCAGCAGCCAATCAGATCTCTCCTGAGTATGTAGGGCTGTTCACTGAGGTGCGAGGATTCACTGACCAGCAGAAGGAGGTGTTCTTCGGAATGAGGGTCACAGATGAGACAAGCCTCCAGACTGATCTCACACATTAAGAAATCTCACAGCCTCTATATCATGTGCTACATTCCAGTGTTTTGTAAGATCACAGCCACTGTTCTTCAAGACACCCTCATTGGAAACAATGCGGAGACCATCAATACAACACTCACCGAAATGTACATCCACTTCCTGCTAATATAGATGAACATGAAGAGCCAGAAGCATGACAGAAAAAAAGAAAGAGACTTCACCAAGCTCTTAAATTCCAATAAAGAAATGATTCTGAAATTAGCCAAGCTAGCGTTTGAGCAACTAAAGAATAAAAACTTTGTGTTCTATGAGAAAGATCTGGAAGCATGTGGTATTAATGTGAGTGAAGACTTTGAGTCCACAGGAATGCTTACTGAGATCTTTCAGCAAGAAGCCGGACTTCATGAGATGAAGGTCTTCTGCTTTGTGCATCTGAGTGTTCAAGAGTTTCTCGCTGCAGTGCACATGTTCCTCTGCTACCTGGACAAGAACATGGAGGAGCTTCAGTTTTTCTTTGAAGAGAAACAAAGCAGAGTCTGGGACAAATATCTGGTTCTCCTTCAGTCTAGAAGACACGCACTCTCCAAAAATATTCCTTTGCATGATTTACTAAAGAAGGTTATTGAGAAAGCAATGCAGAGTCAGAAGGGACATTTTGACCTGTTTTTGCGGTTTCTGATGGGCATTTCATTAGAATCCAATCAGAAAATGCTCAGAGACCTGTTCACACACCCTGAGGACAGCAAGGACAGCATCACAAAAACAACTCAACACATTACAGAACTATTACAAAGCCAGGACATCTCCCCTGAAACCTCAGTAAACCTGTTTTACTGCTTACTGGAGCTCAATGACAATTCATTATATATGGAAATCCTGAGCTACCTCCAAACTAATCCACAAAGAAACCTCACACCTTCCATGTGCTCATTGATGGCCTGTGTACTGATGATGTCAGGGGAGGTGGTGGATGAGCTCAACCTGAGGAAGCAGACAAGTGAAGGTTACACAAGGCTTCTGCCTGCTGTGAGATGCTGTAGAAAAGCCAAGTAAACAACTTGTAGACAGCTGTTTATTCTAGGGGGACCATATTTTAGTTTCCAAAACAAGGACAGTGGAGTGGGGTGGGGGGACGGGGTTAAAGTAGACCCCAAAGTAGCGCAATTACCATATCAAAACTCAAAATATGTCATTTCCATACCTAAAATACATATTTTACAGTCACCATTTTACAGATTGATCTTAAACACAGCTAAAAGGCTTCCTACCAGTGGCCATCCTTCACAAAACTTAAAGGGTTAGTTCACCCAAAAATGAAAATTAGCCTGTTGTACTCACTCTCAAGGCATCCTAGGTGTATGTGACTTTCTTCTTTCAGACGAATCCAATCAGAGTTATATTAAAAATTGTCCTGGCACTTCTAAGCTCTATCATTGCAGTCAGCGGGTGTTTCTGTTACACAGTCCAAAACACGTCAAATAAACAAAACAAACCACCGGTCACGAATTAGACGAACAAAACGAGGATTTGTAAAGAAAAATGTCAGAGGATTTCGATATAAGCCAAGAGGAGACTGGTTTTCCTTTGCTAAAGTAAGGAAACTTTGCTTCCTTTGCTCCTGTAAACAAACGTTGGTTTTCGCGAGACTCTCGCTTCGCTGCGCCGGTGTCCTACGACATCCACCAGAAAGGCAGTCTCTTGTGAACGCGCGTACGACAGGAAGTGAAAGTTACACAAAACTGTTTATAAAGTTATAAATATGGATATTTTTCTTATGAAGACTCATGGATTCGCTACAGGAGGCCTTTATTCACGCCCCGGGGAGCTGTGTGAGGCACGTTTTTTATAGATTCGGTTAGGGTTTTTTATAGAAACAGCCACTGACTGCAATGATAGAGCTTAGAAGAGCTAGGACAATTTTAAATATTACTCCGGTTGGATTCGTCTGAAAGAAGAAAGTCACATACACCTAGGATGGCTTGAGGGTGAGTAAAACATGGACTAATTATCATTGTTGGGTGAACCAACCCTTTAACATCTACCACAGTTTATCATAGGTAGAGTGCAAAATGTTTCAATACAAGCATTTCAGTCAAATGTAATTTATTAAATATTTCAAACCTTTAACCCACAGAAGAAAATCAACCCGCCGCAACAGTTTAAAATCAGTCCAATTCCGTGGAAAAAATGCGCATTTGGCAATCCTGCATCCAACATGAGCTGCATCCAAAGTGATATATTGATAGCAGCTACCTGATGCACCAACATTATATTCAGTATTAGAATGTTTGCGGGAGCAGGCGGTAATAGTCAGAAAATCAGCGGGATGAAAAAAAAAGCTCCTGCGCAGGGCTTTAATAAAAAATGTACACAATGAATTATATAAAGCAAAAGCCAAATCCCGGACATTTTGGGCGATTTAGAATTCCCGGCCGGATGCAGTTTTTTAGTTCCAAAAAGAGGACATGTCTGGGGAAAACAGGACATATGGTCACCCTATTTAATCAAAATTTGTAGCTTTTAAATTAAATTTCAGAGTAAATTGCAATGTGAAATATCTTGTTTGTACTGATTTGGGAGGTGAAAATCTGGTTTTGGTTCAATAGCTTTACATAGTAAAGCTATTACAAAAACATAAACATAGTAATTTTATAGAATTTTTTACATACTGGTAAAAAATGTATAGCCTGAATGCACTGTAAGTCGCTTTGGATAAAAGCGTCTGCTAAATGCATAAATTTAATTTAATTTAATTTAATTTATAGAAATACATTTGAAAGTTTTTACTGATTTCACTTGTCTGGCATTGACAATAGTTTAAGCATACATCACAGTCTTATATTTTTTCTAGATATAAAATAATATTTTATATCAAATATTAACAAAGAACATGGCATAACCTATCAAACAACACTGTTCATACAAAATAAACACACAAAGGCTGTGTGCCTAATTGGGGTGGTCGTGACCTAATAATTAGAGAGTCGGACTTGTAACCCAAAGGTTGCAGGTTCGAGTCTCGGGACTGGCAGGGCTTGTAGGTGGGGGGAGGGAATGACCAGTGCTCTCTTATGGCGCTTTTCCACTGTGTGGTACGGCATGGTACGGCACGGTACGGTTCACTTTTGGGGGGTTTTCCACTGGGTACAGTTTGAGATTAAGATGCTTTTTTGATTTAAGATGCTTGTTGATTTGATGCACATAATGTATCATCACCAGGGCTTGACATTAACTTTTTTGCTCGTCAGCCACTGTGGCTAGTGGTTTTCCAAATTTACTAGCCACTCAACATTTTCACTGGCCACAGTTTTGTTGTTGGTAAATTACATTTTATATGACTTAATACTGCATACAAAACTTTATTTAAATTGATTTCCAGGTCATTTTTGGCCTAAATGCATGCATCATCTTTCATACCAAATTCTTACATTTTATTAATAATTTCACTTAATATAATAAAACATAGGGCTGTTACCAATCAAATTAAATCAGTATCAACAAAACTGATCTTTTCACTGCAGAAGAAACAGAAGTGAATGAAGTGCATTCAGATGCATTTACACAGACAGTTCAATGTAAATTAAATGTAGCATGAATGCATTTAGACTGCAAAATTATAACAGCATAAATAATGTTCTGAGATTGGTGTTTTAAAATAGTTTTTTTAGATATACAATTATGAAATGTGGAAAAAAAAAATTCCAAAGATAAGCTACTATGAAAGTAAATCGCCAGTAGGTGGCAGCAAGTGACTGTCTTAATGAATGAGTCATTGAAGCATGCCTTCAAACGATTCGTTCAGACGGCTGATTCGTTCAAGAATGAAGCAAGTGTCTTGTCTTTATGACTGGACCACTGAATCAATGACTCCAGTGATTCAAAATGATGCACGACTGCTCTGCTGTGATCTTTTTTTGGAATTATTTTCATTAACCAAATCAAGCAAAAACAGTCAACGTTGACAATATATCCTTTCAATAAATTAAAATTCCAATATTCAACTAAAATGTATATTAACTAGGCTTCTCGTTTTAACTCTTGTATAAAATGTAAAATTTGCAATCGTGGTTTTCAGGGAAATCTTCACTCTCTTGGTCGTGTTATGTTGCTTAAGTAGGCTGTATGTTATAAATATAAAAACTAAGTTACATTTGTATGTTTCCTATGTGTGCTGTTGTGTTCATTTGTTTTAATTTCTCCACGAGAATTTCTCACAGACAGGCTGCATTAGCCTCAACTGGTGTGACCTTGTTACTGTTGATTATCCATTATCAATCGCTGTTTACACGGAGTGTAATAAACAATAAATGAATCATTCTCGCCGAAATTTCGGTGCTTTCCTAATTAGATGTTTTAATCAGAATAGTTGTCTGGTCTGGCAAGTAAAATTTCTCTTCTTTCACTTGCTCCTTCAAAAATCCATTTGTCCCAGACAAGCATTATGTCGAGCTCTGTTACTGTATGTAGAATTCAACCCGCCAAAGTGGCTAGTGGGAGTGACTGTGTTACCCGCCACAGATGAAATCCACCCGCATTTGGCAGGTGTTAATGTCAAGCCCTGATCATCACAATGAAACAATATGTAATTATCATTTATAAAGCAGATAGCTCTGGTCCTTTATTATGATTGGTTGAGCTGTGTTTGAAGCCATTGTAGAATACTCCGTAAACACACACCCATGACCTCATTAATATCACTGTGCTGTTGCACCTGTTGTGTGTCGCTGTGTCTGTGTGTTGCTTGGCAACCATTCTGAAAAACATTGCTGAAAAACTTAGTGGAAGGATTATTATTTGTTATCAATAAATAATAGTTGCTCTGTGTTTATTTTATGAAACCTGGCCAGCTATATGTAGTTATCATTATATAAAAGCAATCAGCCCTCATGAAGCTAACTAATGTTCTAGGTGGGTTTTTCACTGCATCGTGTCCAACAATGTCCCTATTGTCACGGCGCGGTCAGGAAAACACACCGTGTAAACAAAGGGTCTGGGTCCAAATGCAGGTTTATTTGACTGCAGGGGAAAACAAAAATGTTGCCGACAGAGAGAGAGAAACTAAATATGTGGTAAGCGGTGCAAACAACAATAGCAGGAGAAGAAGCCATTACTCACCGTGATTGAAGAATGATTCTGACTTACCACTGTTGTTTGACGAACTCGTGAAAAAAATGGCACGAGAGAGAAAAGAAACGGAGCGAGAAAAAAGAAAAAAAAGAAAAGAAAAGAAAACAGCAATAGACGCGAATGGAAACGCGAATGACAAGCTAACCGGCTAACGAATGCTAACGCGCTGCACTTGCAGTTTTAGAATAAAAGCGAACGATCAAATTAATCAGATTAGTTTGATAGATAATATCAGAAATGGTGGGAATTAAGTTATATTTTACTCACCCCTTCCGCAGCGCTTGTCCTGAGCGGCTGCTGAGTGATTCTGCTGGGCTGTCTTATGGCAGTCCCAGCATGTCATTCGGTGTGCCGCCAGGGGATCAGATGTCGATTGATCAAAACAGATCAAAAAGGTAAAAAACAGAAAACAGAAAACAAACAGAGCTAAGACTCTGAGACACGGGCTTAGAACACAAACAGACACCGCCGCCTCGGGGGCACTGGGAGCGGGCACCGCCGCCTCGGGACATCGTGAGCGGGCACCGCCGCCTCGGGAACATCGTGAGCACCAGGAACGGGCGAGAGGTACTGGGTGCCGCCGACGAGGCCTCTGACGACCCTGGGATAGCCGCCTTGGGAGAACTGTGAGCAGGCTCTGCAGCCAACTCCATCCTGACGGTTGATATGGGAAACAGGGATATGACACAAAATCGGCAACTTAGTGCTTGCATCAGTCCAGGTAACAACAATAAC
>NW_015551130.1:98913-101917 GCF_001515605.1 Sinocyclocheilus anshuiensis
AGCTCAGGATGGGCAACAGCTGTGTGTGTGTGTGAGTGTGTGCACAGGTGTGTGGAGTCAAGGTAACGGAAAAGGAGTCCGGGAGGATGGGAGATGGCGACCTCTGGTGGTGAGAGGGAGAACACCAGACGCCAGACCCTGACACCTATAGATGCTCCACAATCACTGCGAACCACAGCTTATTTCTTAAATATAGGAGTTGGAAATGAAAGACAATGACAAAATTAGCTGACTGTCTATTCTGATGTAGAAACACCTCCTAATATTACTACAGTATAAAGGCAATCAACATATTATATAATTATATAATATAAATAGGAATAGAAAACAAAGTTATTTAACATAAATACATGTTCCCCACTCCCACATATTAGGGCTGGTGCTGCAGAGTCTGAGGTGAAATATTAGCTCCTCTCATTATTTTCTAATAAAAATAAATATCCAGAAATGCAAACTAATTGTGGTAGCATTTCTATTAGAGTATATGTTCTGTTTTGGTTTAGTTTTCCCTGTGTTCCTGTTCTCCTGCTTTAGTTCACTAATATGTTTCCATGTTTTTTTATTAATTAGCTCCTCACCTGTTTTTTTTTTTTTGTCCCTGGTTGTGTTTTCCCTTGTATTTAAGCCCTGTGTTCCTCAGTTCCTGGTCTGCTATTGTTTGTTCATGTTTGGATTATCTGGTTTGCAGTTGTGCTTGTTTTCTACTTGTGGATTCTCTGTGGATTTATGAAAAGAACTCTCTTGGATCATTCTCTTTCTTCGTGCACTTTAGTATACAGCCACACCATTGCACCGGTGTACAAACTATGCTAGATAAAATAAGAAATCCTTTGACAGATTTTCTTTAATTTGTCATCAGTCAATTAAATGTAAAATATGACTGGTTGCTTTATAGTAAAATGATTTACAATGTAAATGTTCTCAACCTCTGTGAAGTAATAAAAAATAATAAATGGAAGTACAATTATTGTCCTGTTGTTGTTTTTTCTTTATGCCGTTTAGTTTGTTATGCTGTTATCTGACTGGTCAGTGCTGTGAGTTTGTGGGATCAGCTCTACAATCATCAAACTCCCGTCTGAGAGAGCTGGACATGAGAAGCAATGACCTGCAGGATTCAGGAGTGAAGCTGCTCTCTGATGGACTGAAGAGCCCAAACTGTCAGCTGCAGAAACTGAGGTTTGAGAATCAGATGTGTTTGTTTGTTGATTCAATACATGTATGGTATGATTAAACACATATTGAAGGTAATTATCTTATAAATATAAACTTTGACGTTTTTATGAAATTCATATTCAGCATGAAGTCATGGTTAACAGTGATTTTAAAACAGCTAAATTGTAACCCACAGTGTCTTGATGCTTATTGCTTTAATATATGGGTCATTCTGTAGAAATGATGCAAATTCATTCATAGAAGCGGATTTTTTTTTCATATTTTCTTTTTTATTTGCAAAAACGATAAACGCCTCTTTAAAAAAAAAAATTATTCTCCACATATAGTGCGATCTGAACCCTAAGCAGGTTTTGTCAAAAAATCCGGTTTTGTCCACTCTCAAGGCATGGCGAGTTCACGTTTTACTGCAGAAGCCAACAAGCGCCATTGTTGTTTTTGAACAGAAGCCGATAAGTCCATTTTAGCCAATCAGCGCGCTGTATTCAGGTCAGGTGACAAGGCTACTTTCACTCTGAAAAGACGCGCTAGCTGAGAGGAGTTTCGTCAAAGCTGACTAAAAGTGATCGAGGATCATTTCGACGAACTTGATGAGTCTGTGATATCTTCTTCAGGGAGAAAAAGGAAAATAAAAGCTGAAATGTTTTCACGGAAGCTTGCAAAAGCAGCGCGTTACAATGCTGAGGGAAAAGCTCCGTGTATTGCGTGTAATCACATCCATACAGTTTATGATCACAACAACAACAACGTTTGTCAGGCGTCTACATTATCATCTGAGGAGATTACACAGATTAAACCAGTGTTTTTTTAAACTCTAAAACATGAAATGAGGAGTTATCTGCTTTTGCTATAAAACAAACTTTTTATATGTAGAAAAAACATACTTTTAATAAACTTTAATTTTGTAAATTACCTGTATTTAAGTTATTATTACTTAATCAAAACAACCCAACTGCAGTTTGATTGATATTACTTGGAGTTATCGGTTTTTGCAAATGAATTCTTCATTTATTCTATATTTGTATTACATTGTATTTGAAATGCATGAATTAAATGTGAATTCACTGCAATCATTTAATGTATTTTCACACTTTCAGCTAATTTTAAACCGTGCCTCAAAACTGATCAATACCCAAGCAAAATGAAAATGTACAATATATACAAACAAATAAATATTTCCATGCACATAGATTCAGCATAAAACTATTTTACAGCACATTTTGGAACCTGTATTAGCTATTAAAATATTTCATATTTTTATTCTGTATTATATTTCAGTTTATACAGCTAGTGTGAAAAATAAAACTTTTTAGTTGTTAAATGTTAGATTTTGAAGATATCAAGTTCTTACATATAAAGTGATAATAACATATACTAGTGACCATTAAAACTTGATCATTGTATTATTACATTTATTATTTTTTAAGTGTTTAATTTATGACCTTTAAACAAACTTTATTTTGTTTAAAAATCTTATAAATGTATGAGGTGGCAAGAGGGGCCTTTTAGCCCCCACACACACACACACACACACACACACACACACACACACACACACACACACACACGGGGGCAAAAGGCTCACCAGCATGAGGCATTTTTTATAATGTCTAATTTAATACTTAATAATTTAATTACAGTACAAACAACAAGTGATATTTTATTATATGATATGATTGATATATATTTTTTTATTTTTTAATTTTTATTATAAACATGGGGATTATCTCTAAGGTGGACACCCAACATAATATATTATATTTACCATCTGAATCTAACCATGTCATATCAACAAATTAAAAAGTCAGCCATCTATTAATTATCATGTTAATTA
>NW_015551130.1:104532-114039 GCF_001515605.1 Sinocyclocheilus anshuiensis
CGTTTGGTATCGGGGCATTTTAACGAGTACGAGTACAGGAGCTCAGTATCGGGCCCGATACCGGTGCATCCCTACTTTCAAGGCATCGCGAGTTCACGTTTTACTGCAGAAGCCAACAAGCGCCATTGTTGTTTTTGAACAGAAGCCGATAAGTCCATTTTAGCCAATCAGCGCGCTGTATTCAGGTCAGGTGACAAGGCTACTTTCACTCTGAAAAGACGCGCTAGCTGAGAGGAGTTTCGTCAAAGCTGACTAAAAGTGATCGAGGATCATTTCGACGAACTTGATGAGTCTGTGATATCTTCTTCAGGGAGAAAAAGGAAAATAAAAGCTGAAATGTTTTCACGGAAGCTTGCAAAAGCAGCGCGTTACAATGCTGAGGGAAAAGCTCCGTGTATTGCGTGTAATCACATCCATACAGTTTATGATCACAACAACAACAACGTTTGTCAGGCGTCTACATTATCATCTGAGGAGATTACACAGATTAAACCAGTGTTTTTTTAAACTCTAAAACA
This sequence comes from Sinocyclocheilus anshuiensis, assembly GCF_001515605.1. NCBI lineage: Eukaryota > Metazoa > Chordata > Actinopteri > Cypriniformes > Cyprinidae > Sinocyclocheilus > Sinocyclocheilus anshuiensis. Next base: position 105,051 of record NW_015551130.1, read on the forward strand.
TGAAATGAGGAGTTATCTGCTTTTGCTATAAAACAAACTTTTTATATGTAGAAAAAACATACTTTTAATAAACTTTAATTTTGTAAATTACCTGTATTTAAGTTATTATTACTTAATCAAAACAACCCAACTGCAGTTTGATTGATATTACTTGGAGTTATCGGTTTTTGCAAATGAATTCTTCATTTATTCTATATTTGTATTACATTGTATTTGAAATGCATGAATTAAATGTGAATTCACTGCAATCATTTAATGTATTTTCACACTTTCAGCTAATTTTAAACCGTGCCTCAAAACTGATCAATACCCAAGCAAAATGAAAATGTACAATATATACAAACAAATAAATATTTCCATGCACATAGATTCAGCATAAAACTATTTTACAGCACATTTTGGAACCTGTATTAGCTATTAAAATATTTCATATTTTTATTCTGTATTATATTTCAGTTTATACAGCTAGTGTGAAAAATAAAACTTTTTAGTTGTTAAATGTTAGATTTTGAAGATATCAAGTTCTTACATATAAAGTGATAATAACATATACTAGTGACCATTAAAACTTGATCATTGTATTATTACATTTATTATTTTTTAAGTGTTTAATTTATGACCTTTAAACAAACTTTATTTTGTTTAAAAATCTTATAAATGTATGAGGTGGCAAGAGGGGCCTTTTAGCCCCCACACACACACACACACACACACACACACACACACACACGGGGGCAAAAGGCTCACCAGCATGAGGCATTTTTTATAATGTCTAATTTAATACTTGTTCAAAACAAACACGTTAGAAAAGTTTGTACTATTTTCTGCTTATTTTGAAAAATAAAAGAATTAATTTTTGTTCAATAAATATACTGTCATTAAAATATGTTAATATAAAAAATACAGAAACAAAATCATTTTAAAAAGTAAAGTTTCTGAAAGCATTGAAGGAGATCCAATAATAATTTAATATTGATTTACAGTACAAACAACAAGTGATATTTTATTATATGATATGATTGATATATATTTTTTTAATATAATGGTTTCATTCTAAATATGGTGATTATCTCTAATATGGACACCCAACATAATATATGATATTTACCATCTGAATCTAACCATGTCATGTCAACAAATGGAAAAGTCAGCCATCTATTAATTATCATGTTAATTACTGTGCCTTTAGCCCCAACAGCAGGGGGCTAAAATACCATACTTTTACATATTCTTTCGTTATTTAAAAACTGTTCATTTAATTATCTTTTAGACATTTGTCTCAAAATATATACATTAATTGTAGCGATTCTCATTTGCTACTTAAATCTGTAACATTTTAACAAACCTAAAATATTAGATCAAATAAGCACAGAATCAACTTTGCACTTCTGCACACAATAGCGTCAAAGATCAGACAAATATACACGTGCATCTTGAAAAGTGAATGTTTTGGAAAGTGCTACGCCACGATTTTGTGCCATCTAGTAGTTTAGATGAAAATAATATCAAAGGAGCCTTTTACCCCGGGGCGCATTTAGCCCCGTTGTACCATATATATATATATATATATACATACAGGGTTTGAAATTAACACCCGCCAACCCGCCAAATGCGGGTAAAAATCAGCTGTGGCGGGTAACGCTGTCAAATCACTAGCCAATTCGGCGGGTTACTTTTCGTGAGTTATGTTCACTCATTTATTTCTTGGGGAAGTTCATGCAAGCCAAATCTGTGCAGGTTTAGCGCACATACTGAACTCGTGAGACATTATGACATCATCAAGTATATTGCAAAAACCAAACAAAACACACCTACAGAGTGCACGTATAAGAAGACTACTTGATGAAGTCTGGTTAGACCAACGCAGGCTTTAGTGCGCGTGCGCATTTAGAGTGCGTTCTTTTACTGCATGATTCAGTCTATTAATATGCATTAAGAATGATCACATAGCTCAAGATAGGGGGGCAGGAAAATGTATATATTAATATAATTTCATACAGTTAATCAATATCACACGAACAGTGCCATTTTATTTTGGTGCATGGTTCCAAAAGTGATATTGATTTTATACAACAGTTCAATAAACAAGTTAATATCAAGAGACTAACGTTTTAGACACCATATTGGCTGTTTTTGCTCTATTTCACCAACAAAAATAATTCCAAACAAAGCCACAGCCCTGTTTTGCGTCTCTGAGCTACATGACGGTGTTTCGTTCCTGAATGAATCAACCGTTTAAATGATTTCGTTCAATCGCAATTTAAATAATTTCAAATGTCAGTATTCAACATTTCATGTTTAAAATATTAAAACATTATTTATGCATTTGTAACTGCAGGTTAAAGCATTCCATGTCCCTCTAAGCTGCATTAACGTGTAAATGCATCTAAATGCCACTTCATATGCAACTTCTACAAAGAATAATTTTGATACTGATTTAATTTGTTTAGTAACAGCCTAAATGTATTATTATAATTGACTGATTAAATGTAAGAATTTGACTCAAAAGATGATGCACACTTTTAGAAAAAAAATGGCTTTATATAGGTAAAAATGCCCATAAAAGATAAAAATCAATATAAACTTATGGGAAAAGATTAATTTATATCACTGCTGTGAACTGACCACACAGAATATGAAATATATATCAAAAACTTTAGGAGGCAGCTGTCCACAGCAGTCCTTATATCAGCACAATAACACACTCAGCAAAATATTGTCTAATTAACTTTTATTATAAATTCCAGAAAATATTGAGATATTTTTTTTCAATATCGCACACCCCTAGTACTGACACAAAATGATTTGCAACGGTCGCTCTGTCACGGCCAGTGTAGACAGCCTCAAGCTGTTGTTTTATTTATATATATATATATTTTTAAAAAACCCGCTCATATAATAACGTGCATGGATGGGGCAAGAGCATATATACGCATCTAAAATGCATGTAGGCTATATACAAGTTCAGTTGAAAGCTTACCCCTTTTGGATTGCTGTTAATGCTGAATGTAAGAATGAAAACTGAAAGTAAAGAGCTTGTGGCTTAAGAAACGTAGCGTTCCCCGACATAAACGACTAACAATATCCAGTGATGCAAACTGTTCAATTTTTTTTTTTGTCAAATTCCACGGTTTTGAATGGAAAGTAGGTCTGCCATTTACATGATTCATATAAGTTATAATTGATTATGACGACAATAGCATTTTTTTGCGTTTTCAACAATACAACTGAAATTGAATGGGTGCATATTTTAAAATAAAAATATTATTTTCAGTTCAGATTGATTGCTTTACAAAAATTCTTATTCTTGTTCTTTTACTGTTCTATTTTCTTTTTTTAATTTATTCCCCTAAATCCATTTAAATCCTTTATTTATTTAGTTTCTTTAAATAAATACTATTACCATAGTGGTCTGGTCTTTATATTTTTCTCAAAACAATTGGTCTCTCCAATATTCTAGACATGTGTCACGAATCCGGTCCATGAACTTCCGTCTGCTAGCCATCAGAGGTCACCCTTTCCATTTTCATTGACTCTCGCACTACACACTGTTGCATAGCACCCCGGACTACATATCCCATCATTCTTTGCACTGATTGCACACAGCACTGATTGCACACAGCTGTTTCATATCACTCACTCACTATATAACACTCACTCAAACAACCATTCTCTGCCGAGTATTGCTTAGCCGGTTACTTTTCCTAGTTTCTGTTATCCTGCCCGTGTTTCCTTGTTTTGCCTTGCCTTGTCTGTTTTCTCGGTTTCTGATCTTTGCCTGTTTTCCTGGATTTATCCCTCTAGTCTCGCCCCTGTGATTCTGTCTGCCGATCGTTGACCTACGCTAGCCCTAGGACTATTCTTGTGTTTTGCCCGCCATATACATGTTTGCCATTGTTCGACCCTGCCTGTTATGACCACGTCTCTTAAATAAAAGCTTGCAGATGGATCCACACGTCTCACGTCTCGTCAGCCCCGTTACAACATGATTACAGCCTTGTTTGGTTTAAATAAAAAATTAGTTGAAAAGAGTCAACAGTGTAGAAACAATGATACAGAGAAAGAGAACAAAGAGGGCTTTTTTTTTTGTTATTATTATTCAATAAAGAAAAAAAAAAGTTTATTAAGCTGTGAAAGTGCATGATATTCTAGGCTGCCCATGGAAGCTTTTTTCAGTGTACATATAATATAGTTAATATAGCAATGTGTACAGTATAAATATCTTCTAGACTATGTGATGATATGACCACCTAAAAATGCCCACCCAGGATATCTGCCAGCCCACCCTTATATAGCCGTCAAGAACCGGGCCTGCTGCAGAAATATGTCAATACCAAAACAACCATAGTTTCTTTTGGTAGTGACAAAAAGTTTTTCGGTATTTACCGTTTCAGTTTTGATAATTCAAACCTTATTTGATTTTACATTAAAATATGAGCACAGTACAATGCAGTGATTTGAACAGAATGAGGTAATGAAAAACACACCATTTTAAAATAATTTTAAATAATATTTTTATAATTGTAATAAGTAGCAAGTACTTTCGTTAAGCAAGTTGGTAATGACACTATTTAAAAACACATACAGGTTTTCTGACATTACAGCAATTTTGTTTTCAAAATGCTAAAGAGCATCTACTCAGCATGTGGTCCAGGGAAGGGAAGCTTAATTTGTTTTTCTGGTCACATGGTTTGTGGTGTGACCAAGCATTTCAGTAATCCAAAGAGATATTTTGTTTGTTTCAGTATTGACAAAAAAACAAAAAATAGGGATCAATGGTTCCCTATCTGTCGGTCATTACGATTTATGTCGTGACGACATATGGGGTCTCACTTGCGAGCCCAATCATCTCTGAGTTTAAGAGAAAACGCCAATGAGAATTGGCTACTGGATTTTGCATGCTGAGCCACTCCCTGCGCACACAGGTATATAAGGCGACAGCGCGCATCCACTCATTAGATTTTTGCTTCGGAGCCGAGTGGTTGTATGAAAAGCTGTTATACTTCACAAAGCCATTCATCTGCTGTGTGTCGGGAAGCTGTTCTGGTTGGCAGTACGGCGCGAATAGTGGTATCCCTTTCAACGATTCCCCTGGGCGCTTCAACTACAAGAGCAGATTTCCTAAAAGAGCAAATCACGGACGATTTGCGTCTTTTTAAAGACGCCGTTTTGTCTGTGTCCTTCTGGATGCGGTCATTTCCTATCCTCTGACAATGGCCACGATCACTGTGTTCCGTGTCTGGGCATTCAGCACACTGAAGACATGTTCGTGGATGGTTCATGCCCACACTGCGAGCGCGTGACCATGGCAACGCTGCAATCACGTCTCTCCATTCTTAAAGGGAAAGTCAAGTCAAGTCACCTTTATTTATATAGCGCTTTTAACAATACAGATTGTGTCAAAGAAACTGTACAGCATTAATTAGGAAAATAGTGCGTCAATGATGCAAAAAGGCAGTTCATCATTGAATTCAGTGATGTCATCATCCAGCTCAGTTTAGTTTAAATAAATAAGTAGGTCCTGACACGTGTTGTCTAACCCCAATAGAGTTCATAATGTCTATGAATGCTGATCCCAATGCATCTTTTTAATTATCAACATTTTAAACTCATATTACATATAATATAACATTTTAATCAACATATTAAAATCACCAACAATTAAAACTTTATCTGCAGCCAGCACCAACTAGAAGAAAATCAGCAAATTCTTTGATAAAGTCTGTATGGTGGCCTGTATACAGTAACCAGTACAAACAAACGTCACCGGGGTTGAAAATATTGTTATAAATTGTAGCAACACCTCCTTCTTTACCTTTTGGACACGGATAATGTTGATAACAGTAATCTTGGGGGGTAGACTCATTTAAAATAATGTAATCATCAGGTTTTAGCCAGGTTTCTGTCAAACAGAGCACATCTAGATTATGATCAGTGATCATATTATTTACAAAAAGTGCTTTCGTAGAAAGGGACCTGATATTTAATAAGCCAAGCTTTATCATTTGTTTATCCGTATTGCATCTGTTTTTTATTTGTTGAACCTCAATTAAATTGTTACTCAAATTGGTTTGGACGTTTTTTGTATTTTCTAGTTCGGGGAACAGACACAATCTCTATAGTGTGATATCTAGGTGAAAGAGTCTCTTCTGTTTTTTTATTTGTTGAACATCAATTAAATTGTTACTCTTAAATTGGTTTGGACATTTTTTGTATTTTCTACTTCTGCAACAGACGCAGTCTCTATAGTGCGATATCTAGGTGAAAGAGTCTCTATGTGCTGAGAATTAACTGAATTCTGTGACATGAGGAGGCTAGCAGACGGTCGGTTTAGCCAGTCTGTCTGCTTCCTGACCTGGGCCCCAGTTAGTCAAGTGCAAAAAAATGGCGCAAGAGAGAAAAGAAACGGAGCGAGAAAAAAGAAAAAAAAGAAAAGAAAAGAAAACAGCAATAGACGCGAATGGAAACGCGAATGACAAGCTAACCGGCTAACGAATGCTAACGCGCTGCACTTGCAGTTTTAGAATAAAAGCGAACGATCAAATTAATCAGATTAGTTTGATAGATAATATCAGAAATATGGTGGGAATTAAGTTATATTTTACTCACCCCTTCCGCAGCGCTTGTCCTGAGCGACTGCTGAGTGATTCTGCTGGGCTGTCTTATGGCAGTCCCAGCATGTCATTCGGTGTGCCGCCAGGGGATCAGATGTCGATTGCATCATCGTTGGATGGGCTATTGACCTGTGAGCATCAGGTTGGAGGTGAATACACCGCCCAGCCCTGAGCGCTCGCGGCTGGATGATTGGTTTCTTGGTGCGGAGCGTGGCTCACAACCGCATTCTGCTCAAGATCCTTTGGTGGGGCAGCTAGGGGGTGCGTCGACATTTCCCAGGTGAAGAGAGTGATTGCGGTGCACCTGTGCCCGCAAGGCACCGCCACTTGGGGGAATAGTCCGCGTCTCCCATCCAAAGCCTGTAGGCTGTCGGCGGCTTTTGAATAATAAGCCAAGCTGCCTCTGCCCTGCATGCCATGGCGATCCTGCAAGCTCACCAAGCCAAGGCCTTAACAAATGCACGAGGGTAGTACTGACCCAAGGTTGATTCAGGAGCTGCGCACGGTGACTGACTTCGCCCTCTGGGTGACAAAAGTCACGATGCGGTCCCTCAGGAAGGCGATGTCCACTCTGGTGGTCCAGGAGCGCCATCTCTGGCTCAGCCTGGTCGAGATGAGACGTTGACAAAATTCGCTTTCTTGATGCTCCCATCTCCCAGGCTGGTCTGTGCGGCGACACTGTCTGCAGTTCTCGGCAGTACAACAGCAGACTGAGGCCATACAGCACATCTTGCCCTGACGTGATCCTCCAGCTGCCCCCGTTCCGTCACGGGCGAATCTTTTGTTTCCTTTTCTTTCTGTTCCGCCGCTGGCTCAACGGCCAGCGGTAACCACATTGTCCAAGAAAGAGCAGTTTCCTTTTCCTCCGGTTTGCAAGTCTCATGGGTCAACAGTAAGCGACGCACCACTTCCTCACTCTCACGATGCCCCTTTCGCCAGTGGCCAAGAGCTTGCGGTTCAGAGACGCAACGCCTCTCCACGAGTCTCTGGCCAGTCCCTCCGGGGACACAGGGAGTTTTGCTGTGATGACTCAGAACGCGATGCCTTCTGGGCCACCCAGCACAACTCCCCATCGCTGCACCACTGCAGGTACATCGACTGTCCCTTTGGTGCCACTGGTACGGAGTTTGGGAGCGTGGCTTGCGCTGCCCAACCCGGCTACGCAATTCAGTTCGCCAGGCGACCTCCCAAGTTTAATGGCATTCTCGAGACTTCGGTGGCATTCTGAGATGCCTCTGTCTTGCGTGAAGACATTGCAGTCCTATCAGTGAAGGATGCAATCGAGCTGGTCCCTCCAGCTGAGATGAGGAAGGGGTTTTACATTTACATTACATTTAGTCATTTTGCAGATGCTTTTATCCAAAGCGACTTACAATTGGGGAATACATAAAGCGATTCTTCTTAAAGAGGCAAACAAACACAGGAAGTGCTTGTAGAACCAAGTTTTAGGACGCGGCAGACCTAAGTGATCTGCCACCAGCGGTGGTAGACACTATCACTCAGGCTAGAGCTCCCTCTACGAGGCGAGCCTATGATTTGGAGTGGAGTGTTCATGAATTGGTGTTCTTCTCGCCGAGAAGACCCCCGGAGATGTTCGATTAGAGTTGTGCTTTCTTTCCTGCAAGAAAGGTTGGAGCGTAGGCTGTCACCCTCCACCTTGAAAGTATATGTTGCTGCTATCGCAGCACATCACGATGCAGTGGACAGCCGGTCCCTGGGGAAGCATGACCTAATCGTTAGGTTCCTGAGGGGTGCCAGAAGGTTGAATCCTCCTAGGACACCGTGATACTCTCCTGGGATCTCTCTGTTGTCCTGACTGACCTTCAGATGGGTCCCAGTGAGCCGCTGGATTCAGTTGAGCTTAAGTTCCTGTCTCTTAAGACAGCGCTCCTGATCGCACTCACTTCCATCAAGAGGGTTGGCGATCTCCAAGCATTTTCGGTAAGTGAAGAGTGCCTTGTGTTCGGGCCGGCCTACTCTCTTGTTGTCCTGAGACCCCGGCCTGGATACGTGCCCAAGGTTCCCATCACTCCCTTCCGAGATCAGGTGGTGAACCTGCAAGCGCTGCCCTCAGAGGAGGCAGATCCAGCCTTGGCATTGCTGTGTCCCGTTAGAGCGTTACGCATATACGTGGACCGCACCCAGAGTTTCAGAAGCTCTGAGCAGCTCCTTGTCTGCTTTGGAGGTCAGCAGAAAGGGAAGGCTGTCTCCAAGCAGAGGTTGACCCACTGGATAGTGGATGTCATCGCCTTGGCGTACCAATCCCAAGGCGAGCCGTGCACCCTGGGGGTGAGAGCCCACTCCACTCGGAGTGTTGCCTCCTCCTGGGTGCTGGCGCGTGGCACCTCTCTGACAGACATCTATCGAGCTGCGGG
>NW_015551130.1:114537-125926 GCF_001515605.1 Sinocyclocheilus anshuiensis
GCTGTCACCCTCCACCTTGAAAGTGTATGTGGCTGCCATCACAGCACATCACGATGCAGTGGATAGCTGGTCCCTGGGAAAGCACGATCTCATCGTCAGGTTCCTGAGGGGTGCCAGAAGGTTATATCCTCCTAGGCCACCCCTGGTGCCCTCCTGGGACCTCTCTATCATCCTGGCAGGACTTCAGAGGGGTCCCTTTGAGCCGCTGGATTCAGTCGAGCTTAAGTTCCTGTCTGCTAAGACAGCGCTCCTGATCGCACTCACTTCCATCAAGAGGGTTGGCGATCTCCAAGCATTTTCGGTAAGTGAAGAGTGCCTTGTGTTCGGGCCGGCCTACTCTCTTGTTGTCCTGAGACCCCGGCCTGGATACGTGCCCAAGGTTCCCATCACTCCCTTCCGAGATCAGGTGGTGAACCTGCAAGCGCTGCCCTCAGAGGAGGCAGATCCAGCCTTGGCATTGCTGTGTCCCGTTAGAGCGTTACGCATATACGTGGACCGCACCCAGAGTTTCAGAAGCTCTGAGCAGCTCCTTGTCTGCTTTGGAGGTCAGCAGAAAGGGAAGGCTGTCTCCAAGCAGAGGTTGACCCACTGGATAGTGGATGCCATCGCCTTGGCGTACCAATCCTGGGGGTGAGAGCTCACTCCACTCAGAGTGTTGCCACCTCCTGGGCGTTGGTGCACGGCGCCTCTCTGGCAAACATCTGTCGAGCTGCGGGCTGGGCGACACCTAACACTTTTTGCGAAGTTTTACAACCTCCGTGTAGTTCCGGTTTCTTCCCATGTGTTGGGTAACAGGTAATTGCCGGGAAGAATTGGCTCGGTGTCACGCTTGCTGCGCCATTCCCCCTCACACGGGGATGCGAGTGACTTTTTTCCTCCCAGTAAGTTTCCCGGTTGGCGAACCCTGGTCGAGTATCCTCCAGCACCCCCGGCAGTCAGACTTGGTGGAGCAGTCTGACGCCAGGCCCAGTACTGGTTTCAGCATGCCCGGAGTCCTGGTCAGCCCCTGTACTGGGCTAGGTGTCCATATGGCTTGATTCCCTACGGGTAATCCCATATGTGTATTCTTCCACGGTAAGGTTTCCCTCTTGGTAAACCTGTGTCTTCCCTTGACAAACCCGCTCTGTCAGTCTCTTCTGGCAGTTGTTCCATCTCTACTCTAAGGTAGGACCTGCCTCAGAGAACCATTCAATATGTAGTACTGCCCCCTGGGTCAGTCCATATCATTATCGCCACGTCACCTCCCTGCGGGTAGGATGTGGTCTCCGTAAGATTTGAAGCAATATTTCACTAAAGGTTGAAATCCCTTCCAAAAAATATTTTTGTGGATGGAACAGCAGCATGGCCTTCTCCAGCAGCGATGTACTCACCGTTGGTCCCCTTCAGTACCAAGGTCAGTGAATTTGCGCTGGGGCTTTGGAAAGGTTACGACCTTAGCGTAGCTTTTGTCTTGACACACTACGGCTTGTCAACATTTGCAGCGCCACAAGGTTGTGACGGGGTTCAGGTTGTGGCGCTTTCCAAAGACCCCATATGTCGTCACGACATAACTCGTAGTGACCGACAGATAGGGAGTGTCTCGGTTACGTACGTAACCCTCATTCCCTAATGGAGGAAACGGAGACGTTATGTCCCCATGCCAGAGCATTGAACCATTCGCTGTTGCCGGGACACGTTCTCTGCTCCTCAGCATAAAACATAATGAGTGGATGCGCGCTGTCGCCTTATATACCCGTGTGCACGGGGAGTGGCTCAGCATGCAAAATCCACTAGCAAATTCTCATTGGCGTTTTCTCTTAAACTCAGAGATGATTAGGCTCCCAAGTAAGACCCCATATGTCGTCACGACATAATGTCTCCATTCCCTCCATCAGGGAACAAGGGTTACGTACATAAACGAGACGTTTTTCTTACTACATTAATTCTATAAAAAGTGTTTAAAAGGCATAAAAAATGTGCTATCTAAATTTCATAAGAACTTGACAAGGCACATTAGGATAAAGCGTTTAAGAAATATGAAAAAAAAAAAAGTTGATTATTTTCTAATTGACATTTTGATGGTTAGACTGGGGGACATGTGGCACTCAATTGAGAAGAACATATAAACCGCTTTATTTAAAAATATGTAAAGTTATTTAAATTATTCATGTTGCCTCTTCATTGTGAACTTTTTTTTTGGTCAATATGTGTCAGTTATTTCAATATATTTAAATATGCATGGGGGACAGCATTTTGCAGTTTTTGTAGAATGACCCATATAAAAGTTTGTGATTCATTCACTGAATAGTCAAATCTGTGAAGTGTCTATTTGTAGATCTAGTGGTGATGTGTAAACTAAGCTTGATTCACAATTTACAGTCATGTGACTGTAAGGCAAAACATCCACAGAACTGCAGCATAAGCCTGTCAATCTTCCATCTGTTTCAAGCCACAAGTATTTAGATCAAAATATACATACATGTAATACAGAGATATGTATTACTGTGAAGCTACTTTAAAATGATCTGTATTGGGGATGTACAGGGGGATAAAAATTAAAAAATGAGAGCACAGTTTGATGTTTATACACTGTTAACCTGTTTTATTTTATATGCATTATGAGATTTTGAGTTTGATGTTAAAAATTAAAATATACACCATAACTACTGTATTTTACCTGGCAAATGGTTGTAGAGAGAAACGGGTTAACAATATGAATTCACCTTTATTTTCAATAGAACATCTATCTTTATAAAATGAAAAGATAATGCAACGATTTTTATAGTTAACGAATAATGCACAAGAACTACCCCCAAAATAACATCCAAGCTGAACCAGGCCTCTGGTTACTATGGTAACAAACACACAACATCAAGATAAGGCTGGGTTACAACTTAAAGCAGGGGTTCCCAATGTAGGGGTCGGGACCCCCCAGGGGGTCGCAAGATGATTTCCAGAAATAATTGAATTAATAATATTTTTTTAAAAGATTAGAAATATTTTTTTTTTATTTATGGGTAAAATATGCTAAGTTAATAGTTATAGTTTTGTACTCCAGCATGTTGCCCACCCAACTGATTAGGTAAGATTAATGTTGAAATGAAAGTAATGAGTAAATTACTATAAAATAATATTATTGTTGTTAGACTGTTGTGTTCCTTTGCATTGTCATTATGCTATAAGTGCATGTGTGCCGTAGTGCAAAACGTTTGTATACTTTAACCACCTCAGAGGAAAGTGGGGGTCCTGAGGTACTGGCACTGTTATTTTGGGGGTCGTGGACTGAAAAGTTTGGGAACCCCTGACTTAAAGGAATGTAGAGTTTCACTCTAAATTGAAACAGACAAATGCACCCTTTTTCTATACAGTCCATTCTAATTCTATACGCTCAATATAACCCCTTATCTGCAATCATGTATTCAATTTCCCTCTGTAATCATATGTTTTTTCATAGTGTTTTGCCCATGTATTAATCAAAATTCTTTGAATGAATATTTTAATGTTACTTACATAATCAAGGTCACAGTTATACCATTTTTGGTATCTATCAGTTTATTTTTTTTCAGTGCATTAATGATGTTTTACATTATGTATTGATACCTATCAACATAATAATTGTAGTAATTTCTTCATCAACATCCAAGCAAACTACAAATGCAAAACACCATGCTTCAAGTCAAAGGATCATAAACTTCTCTCTAAAAGTACATTTTCTTACACATTGATCACTGACCACAAGATCAAGGGGATTTGGCAGTTCTAGGATTCAGGAATTCCAGGAGAAGGTCTTTGTCATACCCTAAGCTTGTGCCAGGCTGTGGCCCAGTCTGTACATTCATCAAAGATCCTCTCCCTCAAACTGGTTCTTTCTTATCAAAATCTTGATCAAGATCAACTAGAGCCTCAAATTGCAGTAGGACTCTCTTTCAAACAGGCGAGATGCACAATTATCAAACTTAGTCTTATTAATTGCTACATTAAGTACCATTTACATCTTTTCACAAAGGTGTGTTTGAACTAAGAAACTGGTGTTTCCTTCAGGCTGTAGATCTGCTAAATATTACATTTTGCTATGACTTCATGCTTTAATTCTTTACTCTGTAAACTTTAACACATTTCCTATGCCAAATGTAGTGAATAGTGAAGTGACTGCCAAGTATGGTAAGCCCATTAACGTTTCTTAGAACTGATAGATGATTAACACTGAGACATTGAGTGAATACATACAGCTGAACTAAATATTTATAATTAATTATAACTAGTTATAATTTTTTTAAATTTAATTATCTTTGAGCTAACTTGCTGCAATATTCCAACTTTTGTCAATAAATGGAAACATGTATGTGTAATTGTTCTATTTTGTATTATTCTGTTCAGATTAGCAGGCTGTAAACTCACTGTCTATATAGTCTGTCTGTAAGGTCTATATAGTTCTCAACCTCAGATGAAGCTGTGAGATCATTTAAACAATAAATGGCGGTGTTAACTTGTTTTATCTAATTCAGATTGGCAGGCTGTAAACTCACTGGTCAGTGCTGTGAATTTGTGGCATCAGCTCTACAATTATCAAACTCCCATCTGATAGAGCTGGACATGAATAGCAATGACCTGTGGGATTCAGGAGTGACGCGGCTCTATGGTGGACTACAGAGCCCAAACTGTCAGCTGCAGATACTGAGGTTTGACAATCAGATGCGTTTATATTTGTTGATTTAATATGGTATGATTAAACACATATTGAAGATCTTATCACCTGGGGGGGGGGGTCACTCAAATAAGAGGTTGAAATCGGTTCTAATCAACTATTCCTGTTGATTTTTGTTTTTAATTTTTATTGAATTTTGATATTTGAATTCGATTATGGGTCGCATTATGCTTTCTCCATCATATTAAACAGGTAGGTCTTAAACTGCTAAGGCATTGCTGCCTGACGCACCTCCTCCAGTGCCTACGAAGCTGCAAGGTCATCAGCCGGGTATCACCACTCATCTACATTTCACCCCTTTAAACCCAGAACGCCTCCTTGTGGTGGGCTAGTGACAGGGATGTCTCCCTGTCACGCCTTGAAGCATGACTCCATGCTAGGTGGTGCCCCAACACGTCCTTTCTCCTTATACAGAGCCAAAAGCTACTCTTCTCAGGCTTCTTCTTCAAAGGCTTGCTCCTAAAACTCTCAGATCTCTCATGAGGTGGACAGCTGATGTCCCCATGAAGTCGCGGCATTCCACATCAACCGGGTAAATGGTGGTTCTCCCTCCCACCTCCCTGCAACCCATGGAATGGTTAACTCAACAAGGCATACAGTTTTGGAGCTGCTGGACCACATCACTATGTCTGGATGCAGGCTTGTGCTGGTGATCTCAGTGGGGAACTGGAGCATCCTGCCCAGGTCAACTATCATGCTGCAGTCCTCAGTCAAGATGGTTGGTCTCCGTGGTACTCTCGGAGTGGTGCTTTTGCCACCTACCCCTTCTTGAACAAACTGGATGTGACGTTCCACTAGTGTGGAATGCCCTCTGCCCGCTTCCTGCCTCTGTCTCTCCAGGATCTCTGCCAGCCTTCTAAGGACCTGGTCATGCTGCCACCTGTAGCGAGAATACTGTCTTGCAGCCTGCCAGGATGGGATGGAGGCTTGCACTCGGGGTGTTGCAAAGAGCATCATTTCTCCTGGCTAAGCCACAGGCGCAGGTTCCGCGGACAGGGGAGAGTGTCATACTTCGCCTTAATCAAAAAACTGAGCCTTGCCTGCAGGATCTTCCATAGATCTGCCAAGCTGATGTTTCTAGCAACTATGCTCTCCCACGCCATCCAGTTCCCCTGGCATCCCTGCGATACAGCCTTGACCTTTTGACGCTCTTTCTCCATGTTCATCACCTCGGCAACAACCAGCTCCTTCCTCTCTTTACTGCTGGCCTCAGACCAGAACTTTGGGATTTCTCCATGCCCAAAACCTGCCCTTCCTGCTTGGACTCTGCCGGTGATCTCTTTTGGCTGTAGTCTGCTTCTTGCCTTGCTCCTTTTTTTACTACTGTTAAAGGGATAATTCACCCAAAAATGAAAATTGTCATCATTTATTACATTTTTTCCAAATTCAATCCTTGATTCAAATTTCTCATAAGCATAATTGATTTGGTCTAAAGAGAGAAGAATTAATGACTATTTTTGTTTGAAGACCACATATAAAATATCTACCAAAATAAATGTTAATAACTGCAGTTTGACTAAAAGTAATGACTAAAAGTTTTTAAAAAATGCAATGACTTTTCGTCGACTTAAACTAAACTAAAACTATGAAAGACTCAAATGACTAAAATGTGACTAAGACTATTAAGCATTTTCATCTCAATATAAAGACTAAGACTAAATCAAAAATGCCTGTCAAAATTAACACTGCTGTGTGATCGGTCAGGCCAATTATTCACCCCACCTCTCGGAGGGCCTACGGGTTGACTTCTACTTGTCTTTGTGGTGAGACTAGTGGGTTGGGTAACCATCCCCTCATCGCCGGTGCGGTCTTTCCCACCACCACCCAGTCTTCCCTGCATTCCAACTGCTTTGTTCACAGTAGTAACTGGGTTACCAGAAATAGCAAATATTACAGAGCTAGGTCTTAAACAGGTTTGATTGTAATCATAATGCAAAAACACTTCACTTAAAAAAAACAAAAAAAAAAACAATGTTCGCAATAACTATGGAATACACGGCCCTCTATACATTTATATATAGAGCTATACAGAAATGTAGTTACTACACTATAATTTTTTTTATAGTGCACTCTAAGGCTGGGACAATAAATCGATGCATCGCAAATTCGTGAAATGATTCTGCATCGATTCTGAGATTTTCCGAAGGCATCGCGATTCTCTCTTGAATCGATTCTGAGCTTAGTTTTTAACAGCAGATGGCACTGCATGCTTTAGAAATAGCCGTATTCTGCTTGTTTCCAGTTCCTTACACACGCACCACTTAAATAATATAAAATAATCATTCATAAAGTTCAAAAAAGTTGGAGTGAATTACAAGGATGTTCACAGTGGGCTGTGTTTACATTAATCTCGCATCATAAAAGTATAAAAGCTGATGTGCAAGTACATTTAAACACTTACATTACTCAGCCGAACGCACAAGCACTCTTCTCTGTGAGCATTTGAGTGTGCTGTTAAAAACTAGCCTAGAGCACCATCTGCTGTTAAAAACTAAGTTCAGAATCGATTCCAGAGAGAATCGCGATGCATTCCAAAAATCTCAGAATCGATCCATGAAACACAATGCATCGATTTATTGTCCCCCGCCCTAGTGCACTCCATTTTTAACTGGAATACTGCATTAAATGGTAAATCATATATAATAGTAAAAATGTGACTTGTTAGTATACAGTTAAAATAAGACAATCTGTAAGGTCTATATAGTTCTCAACCTCAGATGAAGCTGTGAGATCATTTAAACAATAAATGGCGGTGTTAACTTGTTTTATCTAATTCAGATTGGCAGGCTGTAAACTCACTGGTCAGTGCTGTGAGCTTGTGGCATCAGCTCTACAATCATCAAACTCCCGTCTGATAAACCTGGACATGAGTAACAATGAGCTGTGGGATTCAGGTTTGAAGCTGCTCTCTGATGAACTGAAGAGCCCAAACTGTCAGCTGCAGATACTGAGGTGTGATTTTATGTTAATTTGATACTAAATCAAACAGATTACGGAGTGTAATTTATCTTTTTTATGAGCTTTGAAATGAAAGCCAAAATGAGCTAATTGTTTAATATGAGCAACATCTCCTAATATTACTGCATCAATTACAAATGTATTAAACCTCACATGGCAAGACCAAAAATAAATAGGAATAGGAATTTTTTTTTTCATAAAAAAAAAGTCCCTCACATCAGGGTTGGTGCTACAGAGAGAGGTTAAACATTAGTATATTTCTCCTTATGTTCTGATTAAAATGTAAATAAACATATTATATATCTATAAATGGAACCGAATTATTAGTGTAGTGGTAACATTATTTTAATGGGGTATATGTTGAACATCACATGACCAAACTGGAGCCCTGGTGTCATTGCATCTGCTTGCAGAAATGTAACAGTTATCCACTAACCTAACTAGTTGTTATTTGCATTATAATTTGTATTTTGTTTACTTTTTTATTTAATATCTTGATTTGTGTGAAAAATTGCCTTTGTGAGCTATAAAGTACCAGAAGTGGGAAAATCCTAACAGTGATCTATGTTGTGTATCTCATTGCGCAATACCAAGGAAGTTCAATTCCAGCATAAGTTTCCACCGCTTCCCAAAAGGTGAAATGTTAAGAAAAATGTGGATTCGTAATGCGAGACATGAGAATTTGGTAATTAAGAGAAACATGGCAGTCTGCAGTAGACATTTCATTTCCACAGATGTCACTCAAATTGGGTGACAACACTTAAAAGAGGGAGCTGTGCCTGTTTGCCTGGAAAGACTGCTCTCTACCAGCAGCCAAACCAAGTCAAATTATTGCTTCAATGTAAGCTCTTCCAGCCTCTTTTGTAGTTCTTCCATCACCTGCCTCTATTTTCTCACATGCTAAATCGAAAGTTATGGTTCTGGTTTGGAACTGAAGCAGAACTTTAACATCCGTCTTTTCCTCTTCAGTTACTTCCTCCTCTGGCTGTTGTGTTTTCTCCCAGATGGTTGGTCTGGTTGCCGGTAGATAGATGTCATTTCATCATTTGAGAAGCGGAGGAAACTTATGCTGGAATTGAGGCTCCTTGGCATTGAGCATTAAGGTCTACAGCATTCTGGATTAATTGTAAAGGTTTGATAGAACTGGCTGGAAGACCTGCCAAGAGAGCATTTCAATAGTCCAGCCTGTACAGAACAAGAGCTTGAACAAGGAGTTGTGAAGCATGTTCCAAAAGAAAGGTCTTGATCTTCTTGATGTTGTATAAAGCAAATCTGCAGGACCGGGCAGTTTTAGCAATGTGGTCTGAGAAAGTCAGCTGATCATCAATCATAATTCCAAGGTTTCTGGATGTTTTTGAAGGAGTTATGGTTGATGAGCCTAACTGGATGGTGCAATTTTGATAAAGTGATGGGTTTGTTGAAACCAGAAGCAGTTCTGTCTTAGCCAGTTTGAGTTGAAGGTGATGGTCCTTCATCCAGCAAGAAATGTCTGTTAGACAAGCTGAGATGCGAGCAGCTATCGTCGGATCATCAGGATGGAATGAGAGGTAGAGTTGAGTGTCATCAGCATAGCAGTGATAAGAAAAGCCATGTGTCTGAATGACAGAACCTAGTGATGCCATGTAGACAGAGAAGAGAAGTGGTCCAAGTACTGAGCCCTGAGGCACCCCAGTAGCTAGATTTTGCGAATTGGACATCTCACCTCTCCAAAATACCTTGAAGAATCTATCTGAATGGTAAGATTCAAACCACTGGCGTGCGGTTCCTGAGATGCCCTTTGCCAATAGGGTTGACAGGAGAATCTGGTGGCTAACCGTATCAAAACAAAATGCAAATAATAATATGGATAACAATGACAATAGTATTTAAACTATAAACGTATGTGTAAACTTATTTTGATGTTATTCAGAGTGGCATGCTGTAATCTGACTGGTGAGTGCTGTGAGTTTGTGGCATCAGCTCTACAATCATCAAACGCCCGTCTGATAGAGCTGGACATGAGTAACAATGACCTGTGGGATTCAGGAGTGAAGCTGCTCTGTGACGGAATGAAGAGCCCAAACTGTCAGCTGAACAAACTGAGGTTTGAGAATCAGATGTGTTTTTATATGTTAATTTGATACACATAAGGTATGATTACCCAAATCAAACAGATTACTCAATTTAATTTATCTTTCTTATGAGCTTTAATATTAAAAACCAAATGAGCTGATTGTGTAATCTGAGCAATATCTTCTAATTTAACTGCATCAATTACAAATGCATTAAACCTCACAAGGCAAGGCCAAAAAATAAACAGGAATAAAAAATAAAAACAATCCTGCACATCAGGGTTTGTGCTATGTAGGGGTGGGCGGATCGATCCTAATATCGATAGTATCGATACCGACATTGGTATCAGATCGATACTAGCCTGATAAGATCGATACTTTAAGTAAATTTTCTCAGCTATACACTTAAAGGGTTAGTTCACCCAAAAATAAAAATGATCCTGTTTTACTCACCCTCAAAGCATCCTAGGTGTATGTGACTTTCTTCTTTCAGACGAATCCAATCAGAGTTATATTAAAAATTGTCCTGGCCCCTCCAAGCCTTTCAATGGGAGTAAGCGGGTTTTTGCTCTCAACAGTTCAGAAGACGTGAAATAAAGTGTGCGCCTCCGTAATAAAACGTGCCTCACACGGCTCCGGGGAATGAATAAAGGCCTCCTGTAGCGAATCCATACGTTTTCGTAAGAAAAATATCCATATTGCAAACGTAATAAACACTTTATTCTCACTTCAGCCATCTCTCATACGTGGAAGGCATTCCGATGGAAGACGTAGAACGTTGGCGTTGCATGATTAGTGACGAATGCAGAGAGAGAACAAAACAAAATGCCGGTCACGAATTAGAAGTACAAAACAAGGATTTGTAAAGAAAAATGTCGGAGGATTTCTTACAAATGAGGGCAAAAGAAGCAATCAAAACTAACAAAAGAGCAACAATATTTAAGTGCAAATGACAAGTCTCGGTTAGCCTAACGCAGTACACGTAGCAAGGTATGTATATATATACACACACTGTATACACACACACACACACGCATACACACATATACACACACACAAAGAAAAACAAGTAGATAGAATAGAAAAAATAGAAAGCTAGTGTTAGTTTTTTTTTATAAAAAAGATAAATCGATAAAGTAGAATTAAAATGGAATAGAAATTGCTAGAGTTAGAGGGTCAAATAAAGATGGAACAGATGTGTTTTTAGTCGTTTCTTGAAGATCGCTAAGTTTCTAAAGGGCACATAACTCTGAAGTAATGAATTTAGGTAAAGGGGTGCAGAGCCAGTGGTAGTTTTGTAGGCAAACATCAATGCCTTGAATTTTATGCGAGCAGTTACTGGTAGCCGGTGCAAGCAAACATGAATGCCTTGAATTTTATGCGAGCAGTTACTGGTAGCCGGTGCAAATAGATAAACAGAGGTGTGACATGCATTCTTTTCGGCTCATTAAAAATTAATATTGCTGCCGCGTTCTGGATTAATTGTAAAGGTTTGATAGAACTAGCTGGAAGACCTGCCAAGAGAGCATTACAATAGTCCAGCCTGGACAGAACAATAGCTTGAACAAGGAGTTGTGAAGCATGTTCTGAAAGAAAGGGCCTGATCTTCTTGATGTTGAATAAGGCAAATCTGCAGGACCGGGCAGTTTTAGCAATGTGGTCTGAGAAAGTCAGCTGATCATCAATCATAACTCCA
>NW_015551130.1:126411-126706 GCF_001515605.1 Sinocyclocheilus anshuiensis
ATGCGAGCAGCTATCGTCGGATCATCAGGATGGAATGAGAGGTAGAGTTGAGTGTCATCAGCATAGCAGTGATATGAAAAGCCATGTTTCTGAATGACAGAACCTAGTGATGCCATTTAAACAGAGAAGAGAAGTGGTCCAAGAACTGAGCCCTGAGGCACCCCAGTAGTTATATGTTGCGAATTGGACATCTCACCTCTCCAAGATACCTTGAAGGACCTATCTGAATGGTAAGATTCAAACCACTGGCGTGCGGTTCCTGAGATGCCCTTTGCCAATAGGGTTGACAGGAGAA
>NW_015551130.1:127087-131663 GCF_001515605.1 Sinocyclocheilus anshuiensis
ATAAGTATAGAAGATTTGGAAGCCGCTCTTGCCAGTCTTAGGGCTTCAACAACTGAAAGCAAGGCAGTCTCAGTCGAATGTCCACTTCTGAAGCCAGATTGGTTGCTGTCGAAGAGGTTGTTCTGTGTGAGAAAGGCAGAGACTTGGTTGAACACAGCTCGTTCAAGTGTTTTTGCAATGAAAGGAAGAAGGGAAACCGGTCTGTAGTTTTCTAAAAGAGTTGGGTTAAGAGTGGGTTTCTTAAGAAGTGGGGTTATACGAGCCTGTTTAAATGTTGAGGGAAAAACACCAGTGTGAAGGGATGTGTTAACGATGTGAGTGAGTGCAGGTACAACGGCAGGAGAAATGGCTTGAGATGGAAGGAGATGAGATGGAATAGGATCAAGCAGACAAGTAGTAGGATGATTGGAAAGGATGAGTTTAGAGACTTCTGCCTCAGAAAGTGGAGAGAAGGTTGAAAACGAGTATATGTTTGCTGGTAAGATGTGTTTGACAGTTTGTGGTGTGGCAAATTGTGCACTGAGCTTTGTAATTTTATTAATGAAACATAATAAAACAAACAATTATTATAAACAATAATATAACTCTGATTGGATTCATCTGAAAGAAGAAAGTCACATACACCTAGGATGCTTTGAGGGCGAGTAAAACAGAGGCTAATTTTCATTTTTGGGTGAACTAACCCTTTAATACATTGCTTAATACATTCAACAAAGTGTAGACATGTCTGTGTGTGTATATACCCCTCCCCTGCTACGCTGTTTTGTTGTCATGCTATCATGTGACTCAGTGGCTCCAAGCGGCAAGCGGATACTTTTGGCTACAGATGGAACAGTAGAACTCCGAGCTACAAAAGAAATGAAAAGGGGAGGAAGGAAATGCTGCACGTAGTACATATTGTATATAACTGTATACCAAATTGGTCCTTTTTATGCAGTATCGCTGTAAGGTGTATACTGAGTTTGGCCTTTTAATATTACTTTCTTAATGCATTAAGCCACTTTAAATGTTTTCATTATAACGGTTTTCTATGGGAGTAAAATGCTTAACATGTCATTTAGCATGTTTGCATATATATTTTGGGCTCAGCTGCTTGCCACATATTATATTTTATCAACAAACTGTATACCAAATTTGGTCTTTATCACTGTCTTCCTCCATTACACCATATTAAGTGCTTTTATATTGGTTATCAATAAGAGGAAATGAAATTCAGTGTGTTGCATTCATGTTCTGTACATTAAACTTTTCTTTATAATGGTTTTCTATGGAAGGAAAATGCACAATGTGGAAACTTTGAGCGTTGCTTTCATATTCTGGGCACATTTGCTAACTTGTATATCTAGTTTGCAACATTAATAAGGTGTATACTGAGTTTTGTCTTTTAATATTACATTCTTAATTTATTAAGCCACGTAAATTTTTTTCTTTAGAACTTTTCTACGGGAGGAAAATACTTAACACGAAACTGTGCATTGCTTTCATGTTCTGGGCTCCTCTGCCTGCAAAGGTAGCTTTAAGGTGCATGTAATATTAGTCATATCAACATTAGTTATTGTTAATTTTCAAAGTGTAGTTGGTCATTTAAACGTATGTTTTATAATGAAAAGTATCGGTATCAGTTTCGGCGATACTGGCCCTGTATTTATTCTGTATTGGATCGATACCAAAATTTGCAGTATTGCCACCCCTTGTACTATGGAGTCTGAGGTTAAATATTAGTTTATTTCTCATGTTTTGACTGGTGATAAATGTAAGTAATATATATATTCATAAAAATAACTTGTTAATGTAGGGGTAAACGTCCTACTATTAGAGTGTGGGATCTATGTTCATATCCTAATGCAACATATTATTTATTTATGACTGTAATTCCCCTCAAGCATACGCTGGCACAAGTGGTTTCCGTACTACTGGTTTATTTGATGGCTTTTCCCCCAAATCCATCGTGAAAACTAAACAATGAATACAAACCACATTAACTTAATACAAACCAAAACATACATTAGCAAATAAACAAACTTTAAGAACTTCAAACACAAAATACAAACAAAGCAAATATAAAGCGAAATACCTCGTTGGCTGCATGCTATATGAAAGAAATTGTCTTGAATACTCCTTAATCTCATGTTCAAATCCCTTGCAGAAAGAGACATCCATTGATGCGCACATGCTCAAAGTTCGAGTTTGCCACTGGCTTGCTTTTTTGTTTTTATTGGCGGTTGGCAAACAGCTTTCGGGTGCATTACCGCCACCCACTGATCTGGAGTGTGGACTCAGGATCTAAATGACTATACACAACACCAAAAACAATAAAAAATAAAAAATAAAAACAATTATATATATATATAAATTAATAAATAAACCACCCTTTAAACAAAAAATCAATAAACTTATATTTCTAAAATTCTATTTATTAGTCTTGTTGATCCTAAATACTCTAGAAGTAGACTCCAACCCTTATCATCTGCAGATTTTTTTAAGAATATTACTAATATTTTGCTCTCCATTCTCTCTTAGTGCATTCTTTAAAATTTCTCTCTCTGAATCATACTTCTGGCAATGCAATAAAACATGGTCTACTGTTTCTTCCTCTCCACAATATTCACACTTTCCATTATTATGCTTTCCAATCATGTATAGAGAACTGTCCTATATTAAATATCTTGCTGCATCATTTAAACACTCAAGTCCCACAGCATCCATCAAATCTTCCACTATCAAACCATTCCTATCAGTCCTTTCCCCTCCCCAAAGAGTACTAGTCAATGCCACCGGACTCACTTTTCTTATATAATTTCCTTCCTTGAAACTCAAAATTACTTTAAACCCCTCGTCTTCAACCTCCCTTCTCCGCACTACCCTACCTTCTTTTCTCCCATCTGAACTACTGCCTTCTTTACTACTATTACTCCTAACGCGTTTGTTTCTCCGTACTTCCGTCCAATTATTTAAGTCCATATCTTCATATCCACCCTCACCGTCACTACTCCCTTCCATCCTTAGTCCAGTCACAGATCAGTTTATGCACCTCTGCGGTTTGAAAGAAACGAAACAAAAACACTGTGCGTGTCCAAGATGTTTCCTCTGTTGTTTGAACCTCTCCACGCCAACTGAGAACCTTGCAGGCAGTCAGCCATTAAATACAACCATCGATATTTCAAAATAAAAGTCCCAAACCAAATAACAAAAAATAAATTCACAAATAATAAATGTAACTTATTATCTTCATAACAAAAATAATCTTAGAAAAAAGTAAACAACTTATATAAATAATATATACAATATAATAACAAACAGTTACAATGACCAAGTGAAAACAAGAGTCCAAGAGAATATGATGCTTGTCAGGTAAAAAGCTATATTTTAAGATAAAAAATATGCAAAATAACATGAGAACATGACATCCTGACTTCTTTAAAATGTCAACAGTCGTGAAAGTGTAAAAGGTGACTGGTTAGTATACAGTATAATAAAAGAGAACCTGTAATGTCTACCTGTTTTTTTATTATTCTCTTCAGATTGATATACTGTAAACTCACTGGTCAGTGCTGTGAGTTTGTGGCATCAGCTCTACAATCATCAAACTCCCGTCTGATAGAGCTGGACATGAGTAACAATGAGCTGTGGGATTCAGGATTGAAGCTGCTCTCTAATGGACTGAAGAGCCCAAACTGTCAGCTGGAGAAACTGAGGTTTGAGAATATTTTTTTCAGTATATTGATACATTAAAGAAGCTACTAAACATATTATAAATATAACTGTTACGGCCCATTTTAATAGGGTAAGAGGCGAACGAGTGATGTTAACGGGATTCCAACCACAGCCAACAGATCACCAAAGACAAATATAAGTTTAAATAATTTATTAAAGAAGAGTGAAATGAATATAAGGAGCATTAACTTCAGAGAGGCCCAAGACCAAAATAACAAACAAAGCAACTAATAAAATAAAGAAGAAATATAAATGACCTAATTATAAAGAAAAGAAAAGTACAAATGAACTTCCCTAACTCCCTAAACAACAAAAAAAACACATCGCATAATTAGATCAAAATAAATGGCAGACCCCTCCTATGCTCCAGGAATTTTCTTAGGATAAACAGGATAATCACAAATAGAAACAACAACGAACAGTAACCACGAAGCCGTTGATGATCTGTTGACGGAGATGGAATCCGGAGCTCTTCACGCCACAGAAGCAAACACCAAAGTGAGCTCGCCATGTGTTGGTAGCGTTTTAATGTTCATCCCAAAGAGGCACAAAATCACTGTCACAGACTTTTCATTAACTGTTCCCTGCTGGTGGAATGACCTGCCCAACTCAATACCAGCAGCTGAGTCCTTAACCATCTTCAAGAAACGGCTAAAAACACATCTGTTCCATCTTCATTTGACCCTCTAACTCTAGCACTCTCTATTCTATTTTAATTCTACTTTATCTATTTATCTTTTTTATTAAAAAAAAAACTAACACTAGCTTTCCATTTTTCTATTCTATCTACTCGTTTTTCTTTGTGTGTGTGTGTGTGTGTGTGTTTGTATGTGCACATATATATATATATATATATATATAT
>NW_015551130.1:131673-132284 GCF_001515605.1 Sinocyclocheilus anshuiensis
AGTCGCTTTGGATAAAAGTGTCTGCTAAATGACTAAACGTAAATGTATACAGTCGTAGTCAAAATTATTGGCACCTTTGGTAAATATGATCAGAGAAGGCTGTGAAAATAAATCTGCATTGTTAATCATTTTGATCTTTTATTTAAAAAATTCACATAGATCTAACCTTTCATTGGAGAATAATAATTTAAAATGGGGGGAAATATCATTATGACATAAATGTTTTTAACTGAAAACAAACTCAACATATTAATTTGCCAGACACTACTGGAGTAGTACACTCAAGATAGGTTTGGTGCACACAGGAGTAAAAAAGTACCCCATGTGTACAATGAAATATACTGCTGTATCTTGTTGCTGGTGTATTTTTTTGCTGGATGTCCTGGACATCTTGTTTAGATACATGGCATCATGGATTCTATCAAATACCAACAGATAAAAAATCAATAAGTGACCGACTCTGTTAGAAATCTTAACACAATAATCCAAACACAAACCTCAAAAACAACACAAAAATGTGTCACTGAGCACAAAACCAAGCTTCTGCTATGTCCATTCCAGTCCTCTGACCTGAACCCTATAGAAAATGAGTGGGGTGAACTGAAGAGGAG
>NW_015551130.1:132322-133546 GCF_001515605.1 Sinocyclocheilus anshuiensis
ACATATATATATATATATATATATATATATATAAAATGCATAAATTTTGTGTTTGCATGTGTTAGAGTTACTTTCAGAGGAAAGAAGAATATTGTTGCATAGAAAACAATGCGTAGAGTGTCAACTGCAGCATTGAATTTATACAGAACTCTTAAACCAAAACTTACCCAAACACACCTGTTTCCTTCAGGAGATACAATTCTATTTCCTTATGATCCTCAGTATCTTGTTAATGGCCGTACACTTTTATGTTAGGTAGGGGTGCCGCCAAATAGTCAAAGATTCGATGCTTCTATAGGAGGAGCCTGATTCGATACCAATCTCACAGTCGAATATTTGCGCCATTATTATCATGCCATTTTGGCTATATGGGGCCCCGATACGAGACTTCCCCGTGTGTGTCGATTAGGAAGCAGAAGTTAAGTTGTGCTGCTGCTGCTCCGATTCCTGTCCTGAAAACAAAATAAAAATCAGTTTGTTACAAAACTGTTTCTTTATTGGATCAAGAAACATTACAATCAGGGCTCGAATTGAGGGGGGATGTGGGGGGATGGCATCCCCCGGTTGAAAAAAATTACAAAAAAGCATCCCCTCAGTAAAACCACCATCCCCCCTTACCATCCCCTTTGAATTAATAATGTGTATTATGTAAAACTTATCATGCAAATGAAATGTTAAAATGATCTACTTAAGATAATTCACGAATAACAGCAATTGGCCAATCAGAACTTGGTATTGTAACAAGCTGCGCACAAGCGGAAGAAAGTTTTCGTCATTTTTCACGCAAATTGGTTCAACTGTCGACTGTTGAATGACTATTTGACTCTTGGTAATGTGTTTTGCCCCCCGCCCCCAAACATATGATTCGACTATCAGTCGACTATCAGCAAGATTCGAACATTCTGATTTGACTATGTATATCCTTAGTCGTGGACACCCCTAATTTTATGGTATGACAGAGATTCCCCTTTTATGAAAGTGAAAGTGACATGACGTGTATATGTGTAATTATCCATATTTTATTATTATTTTCTTCAGTTTGTTATGCTGTTATCTGCCTGGTGAGTGCTGTGAGTTTGTGGGATCAGCTCTACAATCATCAAACTCCCGTCTGAGAGAGCTGAACATGAGTCGCAATTACTTGCAGGATTCAGGAGTGAAGCTGCTCTCTAATGGACTGAAGAGCCCAAACTGCCAGCTGCAGAAACTGAGGTTTGAGCATCA
>NW_015551130.1:133578-142773 GCF_001515605.1 Sinocyclocheilus anshuiensis
ACACTAACAGTAAAAAAATGAAAACAGAAATTGTAAAATAAAAAAATATTGTCCAGAAATCAAATGCAATATTACACTTCAAATAATCGACAATTAGAGTAATGTTTAATGTAATAGTTTAATCCTTACATCTACTATAATGCAATGTATTGTTAGTCCCAAGATTCTTCATGTCAGTGAACAAATGTATAGCTCCACGACCCATCTCCGTACTCCCTAATGGCCTAGCAAAAACTTCTGCCTGGCGTGTCAGAGGTTCTAGATTCAAAATCCGTAATTCAAAACCTAAATTTTTGTACGTTTGGACTGATGCTGAAATGTACATTTTGAAAGTATTTAAACGTTTAAAACGTAAACATTGTTACATATTTACAGCTAAAAAAAAACAAAATATTTACAAATCTTTTATATCATAAACATATTTGTATAATGCACCTTTATAATTTTATCAATAAACGATTTAGATTTTTAGATCCCTTAACCCTACCCCCAAACCTAAACATAACCATTTTATAGCGAACGTAAAAAGTTATTACGGAAGTAATAGACAGAAATGTGCAAGAAGTAATAGACGGAAATGTGCAAGAAAATTACAATTTTAGTAACAATGTAACATTAATATTATGTTTTATAACTGCAATCACAATAATTTGTTTATTGCAAAAATGTCAAAAGAGGTACCAAAAGAAATTCAAATGACGATGCTGTTATGGAACTGCTCTGAGACTGAGTGAGGATCCAAATGCAGTGTTTATTAGGAAAGTCCAGAATCGAATCAGACAGCAGGCAAGGGTCAACACACAGGCAATCAGTCCGACTAAACAACAAGGCAGAGAACACAGGCAAAGAGTCCAAAAACCAAGATACATATAAACAGGAGAAACGCTCAGAGATGCAGTGTAACACTTACAAGACTTCGCCAAGAATGACAAACTAAACCAGACTTATGTAGGGTGAGCAGACAGGGTAAATGAGACACAGGTGCAAACAGTGAGTGTTGATGAGTCCAGGCAAAGGATTGTGGGAAATGAAGTCTTTGATGGAGTGGTAGAAGTCTGGGATGCAGTGCCCTCTAGCGAAGCTCACGGGCACTCCAGCTAGAGATCATGACAGAGCCCCCCCTTAAGGAGCGGCTTCCAGACGCTCCACTATCAGTCCATGGTGGAGTTGACGGAGGGAGGAACCATGAAGGTGACACCGAGAGGGGGAATCCGAGAGAGAAAGCTCCGTAGAGTAGCTTTTATCACTCTCATAGTGATAGCTACTCTACGGAGCCTGTCTAGTTTTTCCATAGCCTTATCTTAGTCTTGCCTTGTCTGTTTCCTCGTGTCCTGATCTTTGCCTGTGTATCTCGGATTCCCCCTCTCGTCTTGCCCTATTCGGATACTGTTTGCCCCTGCCTGGACCTTTGCCTTGTACCTGGATTTATCCCTCTAGTCTCTCCGTTGATTCTGTTTGCCGATCGTAGACCCACGCTAGCCCTAGGAATATTCTTGTGTCTTGCCCTCTATATACCTGTTGCCATTGTCTGACCCTTGCCTGCTTCTGACCATGTCGGTTAATAAAGCTTCGCACTTGGATCTGCATGTCTCACGTCTCAGTCACTCCGTGACAGATGCGTTGCAGTCACAGTCCTCAACCAGAATACAATAGTTTTGTGTGAGGAACAGAGCAGAATTTTGTTTAAAAGTTGTTAATCGCTGAAAATATTGTCCAGATCCACTCCGTGAAGGCGCACATTTCTGTTTCAAACGCACAGCACCCCAAATACAGCATCTGGCAATCTGTGACGAAGCAGGTGAGAGCCAATGAGCGTTTGACTACACTGCCGTAAAACCTGTTGTGAAGCCTCTTGAAGCAACTAGTTTTGTGTTTGTAATGAGCACGAGATTTGATGCTTGTGGTTGATGTTTATGAAGACAGAGATGAAGACCATTGAAAAAGGCTTGAATTTAGGTCTGTTCCTCACATTCGTATGGGTTCTGAAGATTTGGATTACAGCGCAAGAATAAAATTGATTCCTTTTGTAATTATATTACATTCTTGGTATTTTATACTTCTGTTGTCAGTTGCAGTATGACGGAGAAAACGCCTTTTGTGTCCCACGGAAGTAAATATTATATAATAAGCAATGGTTATAAATTACAGAAATGTTATTAATTTTAAGGTTTTAAAGTGTAGTCTTTTTTAACATTATGTAATCCTTAAAAACAAGGTGACAGCAGAAATCACACAGAACATAAAATGTAATCAATTCATATTAATTAAATGAGTATATGCATTTAATAAATGTACTGAAAACATAATGCCGTTGATATGACAACTGAATACATTATAATCAAAATGACAAATGCTTCGATTTCAATATTCATAAGGATTCATTTGTAAATAATTGAAGTTTTATACGTCTGGTATACGACAGTATTGTACGTTTAGATGTTGAAAATAAGTTACTATATTACGTTTCCGTGTCTATTCAAGCGCAAGTAAATGTACTTTGGTAGAACAACACTACATAAAACACATACTAATACTCATGAGATCATGTTGTATATGGCTGTACAGATCAACTGGTCAAAAACATATTCTTCTTTCAGCAAAACTTTTATTTTATGATATGAGAGAGATTCCACTTTTATCAGTTTATAATAAATGGATTTGCAATTATCCTTTTTTTTTTTTTCTTCAGTTTGGCATATTGTAAACTCACGGGTCAGTGCTGTAAAATTGTGGCATCAGCTCTACGATCATCAAACTCCCGTCTGATAGAGCTGGACTTGAGTAACAATGACGTGCTGGACTCAGGAGTGAAGCTGCTCTGTGACGGACTGAAGAGCCCTAACTCTCAGCTGAAGAACCTGAGGTTTGAGCTTCAGATGTGTTTTTGTGTGTTGATGGGATACACATGGTATAGGGGCGTAATGATTCACTCTTTTTCTCAATGCATTGGTTACAAATCCTGCTGATGCATATGAATTGATCTTGAAACATGGATTTTTTAATCGTGAATCACTTGTTTGGGCCAATAGTTAAAATCTAATCTAATGTTAAAAATCAAATAAGTCTCACTGTCACTTTTTCTGAGCAGTGTAGGAAGCTCAGAACTGAAGATGAGGAAACTCTGTAGTAAGGATGTGCCAGAAGCCAAATATCTTATTCGGAAAGGCACGGAATAATGGCTTTAAAATTATTTGGAATAATAAGAAAAAATATTCGGCAGACACAGTCACTCCTCATGTCTGCTGGATAAAAGACGAACCATAGATATCGAAATGTTATACATAAACCACTACGTAATAATGAGCGCAAATCAAAAATCTGTGTATCCGTCTCTGTGCATCTCTCAATCTTTCTTAATCTTGCATCTTATTCAAGATGATGGTTGGTTTAAGCCTCACCCATTTCTGGATTTTATCTGAATAAAAAGACAGATACCAAAACGAGACCAAAACATAAACAGGAATTGAAAAACAGTCAAGTTAATCATTTAAATAAAGACTGGGGAAGCAAATTATTTGTTTTACTGATAATCTATAACTTTGATTTGATTGCAGTCAGCAGCTAATTGTACCTCATGCAGATTTAGTAAGCTTTGTGATGAGTTGTAATGTCACAGATGTCTTCTTTGTCTCCGTGTCTGTTTGTAGATTAGTGGACTGTAAGTTGACAGATAAAAGCTGTCACTATCTGGCTTCAGTATGCCGTTCACAGACCTCACGCCTGAATTCGATGAGTCTGAACTACAACAACGGAGAACCAGGAGTCAAGCTGCTCTCAGAACTACTGCGTGATGTAAACTGGACAATTAAACCAAACTCAAGTGACTTGTAAGAGTCATCTATTATTCTGTAATATTCAGAAGTCTAATAATCCAGTCTTTAAAATAACTGTCTTGTTGTAATTAGTATGATCTATTCTAGCATCAATATGTTTCCATTGGACTAATAAAGTATCTGAACTGGATCGTTAGGGAAGTAAGGATTCAGATAGTAGTATTTTTAATTAAGAGATCATTTGAGGATACAGTAAAAGCTAATAGTCCCTGTTTTTGGCTGGAGGAATATTTCATTTTGACAATCACACATGTATATACACACATTTTGCACTTAATAACCTGAACAGAGATCTATTCGGAAGTGAATCAGGTGTGGGATTTTTTTTAAGACTAAAAGTTAATCAAAACATCAATTCAATTCAGTTCATGTTTATTTGTATAGCGCTTTTCATGATGCATATCATTTCAAAGCATGTTTACAAAAAGTACATTTCTACATTACAATTATATTTAATCTGTGTGTGTGTGTATATATATATATATATATATATATTACACGGCTCTGTGGAATACTTGATTCTGATTGGCCAGTCGTGACATTCTGAGGTGTGTTATCCCTCGATAACAACCAGTAAAAGCTGATAACTCCGGCTCATCCGGGTCACTGAAGTCGGCTGTACTCTTGCTAGGAACTGTTTTTTCTTTGTGGAAGCTTTGTGTTTGTTTAGCTAATAAAATATTAAAACTCGATTCAAAATTGTGTACAATTATTTAATTATGTCATCCTGGTATCGTGGACTCGCTCTCGTTTCATACAAACGCAGCTGCTGCCATTTTGCTACGATTGTTTTGTACGCTGTAATGGGCATAATTAAGTGTGAAAATAACCGAAGGATATACAGTCAAACCAAAAATTAGAGACCAGATATTATTTTTTATATTTTTTTTTTACTAGTGGGTGCAGGACACTATAGTTCATTTATGTAAGTCAGGATAGCAAAATAAATTAAACTGTGTCATATTATACTCAAAAATTCTTCATACAGTTAAAAACTGATACAAATTTGGGACCAAAAATTATTCAGAGTCTGGGGAAAAAAAATTAAGTTCAGGTTTGCAAAGTCTAAACGTAACTGTACTCTAAGCATCATGTGCTATAAACGTACAATTTGCATTTTTATGTTATCAAAAAAGAAAAAGAAATAACATGTAAATTCACTGCCTAATACAGACCTATTTTGAGCAATGCAGAATTTTTAAGCTCTCAATTTATATAATTTGAGCAAAATTCATAGAGAGAGGCAGAGCGAGGGAAAGATTTGTTACAAATGCGAGGGAAGGATGAAGGCCAATGTTGCTTTGATGTGTATGTGCCTGCCACCAATCACGTGTGACGATTCTCGCTCGAGACATAAACATCAACAGATTCAACACACGTTTAGTCAGTGACAATGCAACACTGTTTCAGGGTTAACAGATACAACAATACAACTAGAAGTGTTGGAGGCTTCTGTTTCACACTATGCAGCTATCACTCATCTTGCTAAAATAGGCTAAAATATCACTGTATCATGTTGTGCTATGTTGCTTGCTATGCTATTACACATTGGGCAAAAGCATTCCTTTTACTGTCCAACTAGCTTATATAACCAGACAGTAAAATGTGATTTTGTTGTAGCGTTTGGACCAATCAGCCACGCAATTACTCATTATAGTTAACAGATAATCCAACAACCAGACTGGGTGCCAAGATGTCTGTGAATGACCTCCAGGCCCCTGGTTACCATGGCAACCAGGACCCCTCAGCCAGACCAGATAAACCTTACGACCTAATGGTATGTTGAGAGCTCAGCGGACGCACACGATCACATGAGGAGCGCACTTCTGCAGTGTCAGAGAGAGAGAGAGAGAGCAAACACCACATCAGCACAGTCCAGCCGTCCTCTGGGCTTCATCTGCCCTTACAGACTCACACAAGCCCAGACCTGCTCAGATCTCCTGCACTGCTAATAACATGATAATGAGGGGAAAGTCAACACACACACTCCAGACAAAACCTCCCGAGCATCCCGCTGCAGCATGTGAACGGATGAGCATGCATTGGGCACCTTGCAGTCTCGGCTCCAGGCCGCCAGCACCAGGTACATGCTGGGATCTCTGGAGAACTCAGGGAACTCGTACAGCTCAGCCAGCTCCATCATGTCAGGTCTGACACACAGGGCTTTCCCACACTCGTTCGGCTGATAGAAGGGCTGGAAGTAGGGCGCGAGTCCGAAAACAAACACATTTCACCATGTTTTTAGGAGTAAAATGTTGCATTAATCCGTGTGAATGAAATGTGAGCCTGGAGCACAAAAGCAGTCATAAGTAGCTCAGGTATATTTTTAGCAATAGCCAACAATACATTGTATTAGTGGTCGACCGATATTGTTTTTTTGACAGCAGATGCCAATGCCGATATCTTAGAGAGCAGGGTGGCCGATGGCTGATATAAAGCCGATATATACAAATATTTTTTATTTTACCGATTCTACAGTACTGCCTGTTTAGCCCCACCCACCGATTCTACAGCACTGCCTGTTTAGCCCCACCCACCGATTCTACAGCACTGCCTGTTTAGCCCCATCCACCGATTCTACAGCACTGCCTGTTTAGCCCCATCCACCGATTCTACAGTACTGCCTGTTTAGCCCCGTCCACCGATTCTACAGCACTGCCTGTTTAGCCCCATCCACCGATTCTACAGCACTGCCTGTTTAGCCACGCCCACCGATTCAACAGCACTGCCTGTTTAGCCCCGGATACCAATCAGCCCCACCCACCGATTCTACATCACAGCCTGTTTAACCCCACCCACCGATTCTACATCACAGCCTGTTTAGCCCCGCCCACCGATTCTACATCACAGCCTGTTTAGCCCCGCCCACCGAGTCTACAGTACTGCCTGTTTAGCCCCGCCCACTGATCCAATCAAACTATTTCTGCAATACTAATTCATTTGAATCAAGTCATTTAGTCTAGTCGCGCATTAGTTAGTCATTAGGTAGATGTTGTTTTGTGCACCGTCTGTCACTAACACATTTCTGTTAGATTTCAGGACATAATCTGGTGCTTTAATGCTGAAACCAGCTGAGAAGTATCAGGAGGTGAAGTGAAGGCTGATGTTTTACCACGACGAGAGTGGCAGTTTTTTATGTTGCAGGTTGCATTTAGTATAATTCTCCAAAAATCACACTATGAAAACTCAAAAGAAAAAAACTCTTGTAATACCTCTCACACATTACAAAAATAAATACACATGAACACAAGATTTCTACAACTGTATTTAACGTCTATTTTTTAAAACAGTTTTTCAAAAAAGGTGAATATTATAAAAAATATTGCAACTATTTTTTTATTTTATTTTTATGTACATTTTTTAACTTATAATTTTTTTATTTAATTTTATTTTTGTGTGCTTTTGATAAGCATGTTGCTTGCGACGCCAAGGTCATGGGTTTGATTTACAGTGAAATTACCATGTTTGAACTGATCATTTACATTGTAAGAGCCATAATTTGAATAATTAAATTTAACATTAAAGTTAGAAGTGCATGAGTAGGTATAATTTTAATGTGTTTGGATTTATATGTATATTTGTTAAACACCCCCCTTGTTCATTCTGTAATGGTTTGCTCCGTTTTATTATTGGACTGTCTTTAAGCGCCTTTTTTGGTGCCCCTTTGGGTAGAAAGAAAGAAAGAAAGAAAGAAAGAAAGAAAGACAGAGCTACACAGTTTTTTGACCGGTGTTTATTTTGTTTCTGTTTATTGAACAAGAACATCCAGTAAACGATTGAAATTTGAACGAAAACCCGAGTCAATTCTTTGCCCGAGAGAACAAGAAGAAAATGTATTGCTACTACATACATCTTCAATGCTGTGTACATGTCTTCAGATAAAAGTGTCTGCAAAATGCACAAATGTGCCTCAGAGGGCATTTAAGAACCTGACACAAAAAAATACTTGCTTTTTTATTATCATCATTTTGGGTCTTCACAGCTGCCGTTAACTGTTAAATTGTGGCTCAGATTGGCTTGCAGATGTCACAAATGTACTAAAAAATACTTTGCAGGCGCGTTGAGATTGTCACAAATTCAAAAAAATATCCTAGGTTCACCAGTGTTTCTGACAACTCAATTTTGTGCAAAATACTAATATTAACAGACACAACTTCTGATTTTAAAAATGTATTAGTATATGTTGACATTAACATGAACTAAGATAAAAAATGCTGTTGAAGTATTCACACTTACTAGTATAGTTAACAAATGAAACCTTACTGTAAAGTATTACCACATTAACAAAGCTAATTACTCAATACTTTAATAAGCATCAGACCATTTTGTTTAATCATACTGCATTGCTTTGCATGAACAAAGCTCAGCTTGGATTGTTCTGATGTTCACTGTGAAGGCTAAGGTGTCGTCTATGTAGGCGTCTCACCCAGTAGGGCAGCTGCTGGTCGGCCATGAAGGCTTTGAGGCTGGGCTTGCTCTTCCCATTGCTGGTCCAAACCCGCTTCCACGAGGAGGTCTCGTATCCGTCTTTGTGACTGCAGGAGCACAGACACGATTAGCGTGAAGTGCAGCAGGCGTTAGCCTCTTTAGCACTCACTCACCTCCTGTAGTAATGATCGAAGCACTCGTTACAGAAGTGCTCGCCGCACGACAGGTGATACCAGCGCAACGTGTAGCCGTTTCTAGCACACCTGTTGAAGACAGATGAGCGATCAACAGTGAAACACACGCAACACTCGATACAGCAGAGAGAGAAACACACACACGCTGACACTCACTCTCACACTCACTCTCACACTCTCGCACAATCACACACACACAATCACACTCTCTCTCACTCTCACACTCACACGCACACTCAGTCATGCTCATTCACGCTCACACTCACGCACACACACACGCACACACACACACACACACACTCACTCTCTCTCACACTCTCAATAACAGCGCTAATAAGTGGGGGGCGTGGTGGCTTTGGCGATCGGCGCTCCAGTCAATCTACTCCACAGCCAATCACGGGCCCCTCCTTGCTCGTGCCCCGGGGCTTCAGCTCACGCTCTCGCTCACACAATCACACACAATCACACTCACACACACTCACAAGCACGCTCACACACACACACACACACTCTCACTCACGCACACTCACTCACGCTCACACACACACACACACTCTCACTCACACACACTCACACACAACTCACACACACTCAATCACACACACACTCAATCACACTCACGCACAACTCACACACACAATCACACTCACTTACACACACTCACACTTACACACAATCACACTCACACAATCACACTCACGCTCACACACACACACACACACACACACACACACACATAC
>NW_015551130.1:146354-146624 GCF_001515605.1 Sinocyclocheilus anshuiensis
ACGCTCACACACACACACACACACACACACACTCACACTTACACACAACTCACGCTCACACACACCTCACACACAACTCACACACAACTCACACACAACTCACACACACAACTCACACTCACACTTACACACAATCACACACAATCACACTCACGCTCACACACACTTACACACAACTCACGCTCACACACACACACACAATCACGCTCACACACTCACACTCACGCTCACACACACACAATCACACTCACACTTACCCACAATCACACT
>NW_015551130.1:148649-149525 GCF_001515605.1 Sinocyclocheilus anshuiensis
ACAATCACACACACTCACACTCACGCACACACACTCATGTACAATCACACTCACACACTCACACTCAATCACACTCAATCACACACGCTCACGCACAATCACACTCACGCCCAATCACACTCACTCACACACACACACACACACACTCACAGTCACACTCACAGTCACACTCACACAATCACACACACACGCGCACACACACTCATGCACAATCACACTCATGCACAATCACACTCACACTCACGCCCACACACACACACACACTCACAATCACGCCCACACACACTCACGCTCACACACTCACAATCATGCCCACACACACTCACGCTCACACACTCACAATCATGCCCACACACACTCACGCTCACACACACTCACTCACAATCACACTCATGCTCACACACACTCACGCACCTCTCAGACGCGCTGGCGAAACACACGGGGTACGTTGCTGGACATCCGGATTTCTCACACTTCCTGAACTTATTCTCTGACTGATCATCATCTTCTCCAGTCTTTGGCACTTTCCTTCTTGTCTGCAACACAAACACACAGTCACACACACACACTCACAGGAGTCCTGTGGATGCTGCTGTCTCTCTCACCTGTGCTGCAGGTGTGCTGATGCGGCCCCGCCCACCAGAGTCCAGCCCGCCCACTGCTGCTGCTGACACACACACACACACACACACTCATATATATATGTATAAACATATAATGTACACACATACATTATACACACACATATATAAACACCATAAATATATAAACACATGATACACACACAGCACACACACAAAGTCATAACATACAAATATATTTATATATATATATATATATATATATATATAACACATTCATTCATAAGACACACTT
>NW_015551130.1:149547-157774 GCF_001515605.1 Sinocyclocheilus anshuiensis
TCTCTCACTCTCTCACATACACACACACACACACACACACACACACACATACACACATACACACACACTCTCTCTCTCTCGTTCGCATGACACAAGGCATACAGTACACACACATTAAAGGGGTTAAATGAGTCTCACCTGAGTCCGCCAGCATTGATAATGATGTTTCTGTTCAACCACTCAATACTCTTAAACTAGACGAACAGTTCCTACCTATGTTCTTGAACGAAACACATTAAATCCAGCATCGTTTATTCTGCCTCATCTGCAGGAAACTCACAACCTCACTTCCGCTCTTAAGCTTGTCAACACAAACCAAAATAAAGTGCCCACCTGGAATTCTTCGCTGCTGTGTGTTATATTCATATGGATGCAGGACATGCAGGAACTCGCGTTTTTTATTGATTTATTTAATAATTTGCGCTGTTTGATTTGTTTCTTGCGTAATTTAAGAAACTGACATGAGAAGTTCGGCAATCTGAAGCGGAAGTTCGTCTCGAGCAGCGCTCCGGAAGCAGCGCGCGTTACCATGGCGACCGCAGCGCGTCCTGTTGTTATGATGCAGGTGAGATGATCGCATCGCTGTAGATCATGCTGTCCAGCGCGCCGCACGCCCGCGGCTTCATCCACAAACCCGCGCCGACCCATCCACAACCCCGGTCCGAGGTGCGTCTCCGCCGGTGTCTCCGTGTTTCTCAGTGTTTGTTCCTCCGTGTCTGTCTCTGACTCGCCGCTGTTTTCCAGGCTGTGAGGGTCACCGATCTCTCTCGAGTGCTTCAGCTGCTGCAGGACCCGCTCTCGGTAAGACGCGTGTGTATGGCAAGCCGCTTTAACATTCCGTGCGTGCACTTTCTTTCTCCATGCTACTAGCACTTATTCTTTAGCTACTAGTGATTATTTTTAGGCTACAGGTAACTTTCTGAAGATTCTAGTCTACTTATTAATTAGATAATAGTTCTCATTTATTATTTTCAAGTACTTGTTTCAATAGTGACTAGTAACTATTCTACTGTTGCTAGTAACACATTTCAGTCTTTACCCTTGACCTCGATGGGATCTGTCGTTAAGATATCAACTAGTCAGTTCTGACCAGTATGCATTCCAATAGCGATTAGTGTCTTTTTAATTGTACTAGTATGCATTCATTACATACTGTACATTTTATTAAATACTACTATTTACTATTTACTTATTAAATGCTACTAAATATAGTATGTATTTAATAGATGTTAGTAGTTGTTCATTGGGTACTAGTACTGCTTTTTAGACACTAGTACCCTTTGTAATTGTTACTAGTAACAAATCTGACTAGTCACAACTGATTTGTTTTCTTGTCTTATGTTCTGACTAGTTAGAATGACCACTGTAGAGTTCAATCAAAAAATCTCACTGGTAACACTTGGAATAAGTACTAGTATCTAATAAATATTAACTAGTATCTATTGAATACTTACTAGTAGCCAAGCAATACATACTAGTATGCAGTGAATAAGTTCTAATATCTAATAAGTACTAGTATGTTATAAATAGATAGTTGTATCTGTTTAATAGGTAGAAGTATCTAATGAACAAGTACTACTGCAGTATATGATTGTGTATTAGAATTTAATAATAGGTATTACTATCTAAAAAAGTACTAGTCCCTAATGAATAACTACTAGATCATAAAATATATATACTAGTCACTACTGTAGTACATACTCGTCAGAAGTGAATAGTTGATATATTAATGACAGATCCCCATAAAAGTCAATGGCAATGAAATGTGTCACTAGTAACAATAGAATAGTTACTAGTCACTATTGAAATTTGAACTAGTATATGATAAATAAGTACTAGTATTTAATAAGTACTATTAAAAAGGTACTAGTAGCTAGAGAATAAGCACTGTAGCTAATGAATAAATACTAGTACTTAATGTAAAATTTACTAGTATCTAAAAATAAGTACTTGTAGCATGAAAATACATTTACGCTTTAAAGGTTAAATGTTAATGGGCTTGCCATACAGTGTTTGCTTCATCTCTTGTTCAGTATTGAGCTCATTTTTAACACCTCTCTCTTGTTTCCAGTCCTCACTAAAAGAAAGGCAGATTTTTATCTTGAAGAAGGTGGTAAAACAATGCCAGCGTGGATTTGTATCCTAAAAGTTTCATGTAGATGACACTGTCATAATCATGATGACATTAAAAATGGTGATTTAAAAGAAAAGGTGATTCAAAAGCGGAAGTATATAAATGAGAGCTTTTTTTTTGCATACATTTTTTGCATTCTTTGTTTATGAAAATGTAAACAAAAGAATCATAAGATGGGGGAATAAATTACAAATTGTTATATTATATTGTATTATATTATATTATATTATATTATTATATTGTAGAAAAGATAAAACCCATGACCAAATCACAATACTGGGGGTTCTAAGTACAACTAAAAAATGCACAAATGATCAGATAAAATCATAAATGTTTTGTTTAGGTGGGGTTCTGTTTATATGTGATCTAGTGCAGATGCAGGACAGTGTGAGTGTGAATAATGGTTCTGCTGATGTCAGTGTGCTCTAGGATACTACAGTCCCTGATGTCTCCGTGTACAGCACTACAGTCAGCATTTTCCAGCTTCAGATATTAGCTGATGTTTGGTGTGACGCACCGCATGACGCTCTGAGAGTCTCTGTGCAATAATCCTGTGATGATGATGATGAAGGTGACATGATTAACACTTTCCTTAAAGTGCCCTTGTCCAGCTTTTGAGGGACCTCGCTGACATATGTAAGATTATGAATGTTTGTGCTGAAAGAGTGTCCGATCATCCGGAATATGCCCGAATCCTCTGTGATTTACTGCAGATATGCAGGTGTGATATCAGTCTTTATAGTCTTTATAGCAGACTGTGAACAGTGAACGTGAACTAATGAAATCTTCAATGCTTCATGTCTTCAAGTCTTCCCTTCCTGAAGGAGAAGTCGTCTGATGAGATGAGCTACGCCGCTGTGGTGACAGACTGTGTGTCTCAGATGGGTGAGCATATTAACCACATGATCAGCAAGATTTAAAAAAGAAGAAAATAATGCTTTCATTCACCGGTGATGCATTAAACTGATCAAAAGTGACAGTAAAGACATTTATAATGTCACAAAAGATTTCTATTTCAAATAAATGCTGTTCTTCTGAACTTTCTATTCATCTGTGAATCCTGAAAAATAAAATGCATCACAGTTTCCACAGAAATATTGTGCAGCACGACTGTTTTCAACATTGATAATAATCAGAAATGTTTCTTGAGCAGCAAATCAGCAAATGAATGATTTCTGAAGATCATGTGACACTGAAGACTGGAGTAATGATGCTGAAAATACAGCTGCGCATCACAGAAATACATTACAGTTTAACAGATATCCACAGAGAAAACAGCTGTTTTACATTATAATAATATTTCACTATTTTTACTGTATTTTTGATCAAATAAATGCAGCCTTGATGAGCAGAAGAGATTTTGAAACATTGAAGAATTGTAATTATTGTACACTTCTGACCAGTAATGTAAAGTCAAATAAAGAACCGTATAAAAAAGAAAATCAAAAGTAAAATGGTTTTG
This sequence comes from Sinocyclocheilus anshuiensis, assembly GCF_001515605.1. NCBI lineage: Eukaryota > Metazoa > Chordata > Actinopteri > Cypriniformes > Cyprinidae > Sinocyclocheilus > Sinocyclocheilus anshuiensis. Next base: position 153,144 of record NW_015551130.1, read on the forward strand.
AATAATTTTTCAATTTTGGGTTTGATTTCTTTATGCAAATTATAATTTCTCTTTTTTGTCTTTTGTGGTATCTTTTGTGGTGATATCTGATCCCAGCTTTGACTAAATTCAGTGTATTCCTAGATTTCTGAGTGAATTCTGCAGTTTGTGTGCACATGTTCTCTCTCCGCTGGATGAGTGTATTCTCTCTATAATGAGTGTGTTATGACAGGTTTTCTGATGAGGATCCCGCTGCCGGAGGTGCGGCGTCAGATCTGCTCGACTGTGATCGCCTTCTACAGCCGCGACAAACACAAACACCGCTCTGACGGTGAGAGACGTGATCCAGTGTGTATGTGTGTACTGATGTGTGTGTGTGTGAGAGTGTGTGTTAGAGAGTGTGTGTCTGTGTGTGTGTGTGTGTGTGTACTGATGTGTGTGTGTGTGTGTGTGTGTGTTAGAGAGTGTGTGTCTGTGTGTGTGTGTGTGTGTGTACTGATGTGTGTGTGTGTGTGTGTGTGTGAGTGAGTGAGTGTGTGTGTGTGTGAGTGAGTGAGTGAGTGAGTGTGTGTGTGACATGCACTTTGAGCCCTGTGTCCATGTGAGTACATTTTTCCCTTCTGACCTCATGTCTCTGACCAGGCCAGAAACAACACTGTGATGTGTGTGACTGTGTATCTGTGTGTGTGTGTGTGTACTGATGTGTGTGACTGTGTGTGTGTGTGTGTGTGTGTGTGTGTGTGTGTACTGATGAGTGTGTGTGTGTACGGATGTGTGTGAGTGTGTGTATTTATGTGTGTGTCTGTGTGTGTGTGTACTGATGTGTGTGAGTGCGTGTGTGTGCTGATGTGTGTGTGTGTGTGTACTGATGTGTGTGACTGTGTGTGTGTATACTGATGTGTGTGTGTGTGTACTGATGTGTGTGACTGTGTGTGTGTATACTGATGTGTGTGTGTGTGTACTGATGTGTGTGACTGTGTGTGTGTATACTGATGTGTGTGTGTGTGTACTGATGTGTGTGACTGTGTGTGTGTATACTGATGTGTGTGTGTGTGTACTGATGTGTGTGACTGTGTGTGTGTATACTGATGTGTGTGTGTGTGTACTGATGTGTGTGACTGTGTGTGTGTATACTGATGTGTGTGTGTGTGTACTGATGTGTGTGACTGTGTGTGTGTATACTGATGTGTGTGTGTGTGTACTGATGTGTGTGACTGTGTGTGTGTATACTGATGTGTGTGTGTGTGTACTGATGTGTGTGACTGTGTGTGTGTATACTGATGTGTGTGTGTGTGTACTGATGTGTGTGACTGTGTGTGTGTATACTGATGTGTGTGTGTGTGTACTGATGTGTGTGACTGTGTGTGTGTATACTGATGTGTGTGTGTGTGTACTGATGTGTGTGACTGTGTGTGTGTATACTGATGTGTGTGTGTGTGTACTGATGTGTGTGACTGTGTGTGTGTATACTGATGTGTGTGTGTGTGTACTGATGTGTGTGACTGTGTGTGTGTATACTGATGTGTGTGTGTGTGTACTGATGTGTGTGACTGTGTGTGTGTATACTGATGTGTGTGTGTGTGTACTGATGTGTGTGACTGTGTGTGTGTATACTGATGTGTGTGTGTGTGTACTGATGTGTGTGACTGTGTGTGTGTATACTGATGTGTGTGTGTGTGTACTGATGTGTGTGACTGTGTGTGTGTATACTGATGTGTGTGTGTGTGTACTGATGTGTGTGTGTACTGATGTGTGTGTGTGTTTCAGGCCTGGCTCCCGCTCGTCTGGACTACAGGGCTCTGATGCTGGAGCGCAGTGGTGTTTCTGAGACGCTGGTGATGTCTCTGGCTCTGATGGAGGAGCAGCTTCCAGTCAAACTGTGTCTCCTGCAGACGCTGCAGATCCTGTCCAGAGCATCAGGTGACCATCAGAGCCTCCGCTCAGTCTCGGTGCATCACAGCTCCATCTGAACCTGCCGTGTGTTTCCTGACAGAAGTCAACTGTAACCTGATGCTGAGAGCTCAGGCCGCGCAGAAGATCTGCTTCCACATGAGCGAAGGAGATCCGTCCGGAGAGCTGCTCTTCAGATCCTCCGAGATCCTGTGGAACCTGCTGGAGAACGGCTCTCGACAGGAAGTGACCTCACAGCTCAGCAGCAGCGACTGCATCGCGTGAGTCAAACACGCTTCAGATCACACGGAGAGATGATCAGTACATACATGATACATGTTCATGAACATAGTTAATATGCACTGAACACACAGGAGATTAATGACTAATAATACTGTAGCCATGCTTCATCAAACCACCACACTTATTAAATTCTGTCCAGTTCTGATTTGATAAAACAGTCCATGCTTAATCAACTCTTTTATGGATATCAGATAGGACAAGAAACAGCAAGATATGGTTTACAACTTTTTCTATTCGATCTCAGATCAGTTCATCACATCTCACAAAAAATAACAACAGGTGAATTGCACTAGAAAAAATCAGGTAATAATTAAATAAATACAGCAATCAAATTCAGTACTGATGAATTCATTCTTATGCAGTTTAGAAAAAAAACTAAACACAAAAAAAAGTCATTTGGGTTCGGGGAAAAAAAGAAGAAGAGAAAAAAAATGAATGCTTATGCTTATTCACCTTCCATATAGTAGATTTTCAATTCGTGCACATATACTACAATTTTATTTTAACTAGTTTCCAAAAAATATTCTAAACTATAGCACTTACAAACTACAAACAATATTAAATCAACAAAAAAGAAAGATACTCACTGTATTACCCGTTGTATTACTGGGCCCAGAGGAGTAATTAAAAACAGCAGTATATTCTGCACACAGCAGTGAAAACACAAGATTTACTAAATAAAAACATCAGCAACTTGCGTGCCAAATAATAAAACACTCCCTACACTACAATCCTGCTCAAACAAAACTCTTCATATAAAGCACGGAGCTAACGTATAAACCACAACACTCCCTCAATCTGAAGAACAGGAAAAATACTAAATAGAAAAAGATTGTTGACAGCTGCCACAGTGCAATGATTTATTACCAGCAGAAATGAAAAGCATTGGTTCTCTGCATGACAGTAATGGGAGGAATGTGTCAGACGTGAGCTGAAGATGAGCGTGCTCTAAACCTTCCCATGATTCTCTCTGTGCTGCAGATCTCTGAAGGACGTGTTTCTCCATCTGCTCCTGAAGGGTTTCCGTCATCACGAGCGTCAGCTGAGGAACGACCTGCTGGTGCTGCTGTCTCTGATCGCGGAGAAGCCCGGCGCTCCTCTGATCGTGAGTCTTCATCCTCCTCCTCCTCATAACTCTTCCTCTGCAGCTCTCAGCGAGCGTCTGTGTGTTTCAGGAGAGCGGCTTCCTCAAGCATCTCACGCCGTTCCTCACGTTTCCCGAGCGTAAGTACTGCTGATTTAACCAGCGTTCATGACAGCGGCGAGAACATTCCTCACACATCTGTGTTTCTCAGTGAAGAGCCACAATCCTCTGGTGAGAAACCTCAAGCTGTCCTTCAGCAAGGAGGACTTTGAGATGAAGAAGCTGCTGCTGAACATGATCGTGGTGCTGTCGAGAGATCTGGCTGTGCTGCAGGTGAGACGAACACATGATCGAGCGACACTCATTCTCAGCATCCTGCAAACCCCTGCGACTTTCCTTCTTCTGCGGGGGGCAAAAGAGATGCTAAATATATGTGGTAAACAATAAAGCTTACTGAAATATATTGTTAAAATGAAAATATATTTAGTTTTAAAGAGGTCATGAACGGCCTCTGTTTTTATCTGAAGATCCACTCATAATGTTATCAAGATTTTTACATCAAAACACATGTCAAGTCACCTTTATTTATATAGCGCTTTTAACAATATAGATTGTGTCAAAGCAGCTTTACAGTATTAAACAGGAAAATAGTGTGTCAATAATGCAGAAGGACAATAGTAAACACTCAATCTTCAGTTAAAGGCAGTTCATCATTGACTCAGTGATGTCATCATCCAGCTCAGTTCAGTTTAAACAGTATCTGTGCAATCAAGTCCACGATATCGCTGGAAATTAAGTGCATGCATAACATAACATCATAATTTAGAAGTAGTAGTTTATGTTCTGTTCTGTCTTTAACCCCTCATCAGAGCGCTCTGGAGGATTGTAGACTCGGAAGTGAACGCCACTGGTGTGATTGTTTCTCACACTTGTGTTTCGACATTACTGTCGGATCCAATACAGTCGCACAGCATCGTCTTTTAGTTTCAGTCTTTCTGAAAATCCCGCATCGAATTGTGCCTTGTTTGTAAACGAATCTGCAGTAAAATGAAGTGAAAGGACCACGTTCTTACAGACACGGTCTGGATCTTCATTAAAAATCAAGTTCATTCACTCTTTCCTAACATTGGGATCAGATGGAAGGCCATGCAAACACTGTTGTTCCACAGCTTGGCACTGCACAGCATCTTGTTGTCTTCAGAGCATCTTTATCGTTTGGTTTTTGCACAGACCTGCGTGTTCGTCTCTCTCATAAACACTACATTTGCGAATCGGTGGGCGGGGCTAAACAGGCAGCGATGTAAAATCGGTGGGCGGGGCTAAACAGGCAGGGTTGTAGAATCGGTGGGCGGGGCTAAACAGCCAGTTATGTAAA
>NW_015551130.1:158169-158467 GCF_001515605.1 Sinocyclocheilus anshuiensis
TGGGTGGTGCTAAACAGGCAGTGATGTTGAATCGGTAGGCGGGGCTAAAAAGACAGTGATGTGGAATTGTTGGGTGGGGCTAAACAGGCAGTTATGTAAAATCGTGGGCGGGGCTAAACAGGCAGTGATGTAAAATCGGTGGGCGGGGCTAAACAGACTGATGTTGAATCGGTGGGCGGGGCTAAACAGACAGTGATGTTGAATCTGTGGGTGGGCTTAACAGGCAGTGATGTAGAATCGGTGGGCGGGGCTAAACAGGCAGTGATGTAGAATCGGTGGGCGGGGCTAAACAGGCAGT
>NW_015551130.1:158780-175232 GCF_001515605.1 Sinocyclocheilus anshuiensis
TGGGGCTAAACAGGCAGTGATGTTGAATCGGTAGGCGGGGCTAAAAAGACAGTGATGTGGAATTGTTGGGTGGGGCTAAACAGGCAGTTATGTAAAATCGTGGGCGGGGCTAAACAGGCAGTGATGTAAAATCGGTGGGCGGGGCTAAACAGACAGTGATGTTGATGTGCTGCGGGGGCGGGGTTTATCCACACTATTAAATCATAGAGTAGAACATTCCACAAGCTGTCGTTTTGGCAGACTGCCTTCAATATAAGCTGTTTTTAGACTAATGAGAAAGTTTTAACTTCTGAAACGTACAGGATGTTTTTATAGCACAATTACCTTTTATATATGAAAAGAGAACAAGGGAATTTAGGTTTCTGAGTTCATGACCTTTAAACACACTGTGTTGTTTGTGAGCTAATGGTGTTTGTCTCTGTGGTGAGCAGTTGTTCAGAGAGGGCCGTGTGATGCTGGCTCTGATGCTGCTGGTGAAGCCGAGCTCGTCTGCGGAGCGCAGCGGCAGACACAGACACAGATGGAGCTCCAGACAGCAGGAGGAGCTGCAGCTGCAGGCTCTGTCCACACTGAGCGCTCTCGCTCCGCTGATGCTGGACGAATACATGAGCTGTCAGGCCAACACCTGTCTGCTGCTGCTGCTGGACGGCTGCCTGCAGGACGGTACAACACTCACCGTGCACTTCATTCACCCGCACACTGATTAGGGCCCTAAACGCTCTTAAACCAGAGCAGAAAGTCTTAAATCCATAAAGGCATGGCATTAAATGTTGCATGAACTGCAAAAAATGAATCTCTTCCTCAGTATTTCTGTCTTGTTTTCCAGTACACATATCTAAACATCCTTCAAACAAGACACATTTACTGGAGATGCAAAATGAAGATATAAAGTCTTGTTTTCATGATTAAAACAAGAACAAATGAAGAGCCTCTAAGTGCCTTTTGAAATTTTCTTCTAAACTGAGCATGTGTAGGTTGAGTTATTTCACTTTAATGGCAATTAATAGGTTCTTTTCATTGACATTAAAGTCAAATAACTGAACGTATACATAGGATCCTGAGAAAAATGCTCAGTTTAGAAGAAAATTTCAAACGGCACTTAGAGGCTTTTGCATCTGAACTCTTCAAATATTGATTAAACTGTGATTTGTTGACTCAAGAACAGCTGCAATTGGATCAGTGTGATTCGCAAATGAATCGTTCAGTGCAATTTGTGAACCAATTGATCACAGGAAAGAATCAGTTCGTTCACGAATCGGACATTGTGTGTCAGAGGCAGTGGTGGTTTCTTCAGAATGGAATTAAAAAAGTAGAAGTAAAAAGTTTGATACTATGCTTTGGAACATAGTGAAGTAATACTTTCCCAAAGTAAAAAACTCTCTGATAAAGCAGTGATTCTGAAAGTTGAAGTGCTCTGTCGCTGATCGAGACCTGTCTGTCAGACTCCTTCAGTGGGCGGGGTCATGGTTTCCACGGCAGCGGCGGCGGGAGGAGGGCTCAGCTGCGCTACTGTGTGCGTGTGCTCAGATCCGTGGCGTCTGCGCAGCACGAGCCGTTCCTGCAGGACCTGTGCGATCAGGGTGCCATCGGCCAGCTCTTGGGTGAGTCTCCTTCAGTCTCTGACAGTCTCCTACAGCTCAGACTGACTCACAGCAGACTCTGTGTCCAGGTGTGCTGCGCTGGTTCCTGGGGAGGCCGCAGGACGAGGACGCTGTGGCTCTGGAGATCCAGACGGACTGTCTGTTCCTGCTGTCTGTGCTCTGTGAGGGAGACGTGCACAGGAAGGTGAGACGCGTCTCCTGCTGTCTCGCAGCGCCGCTGTACTCTCTCCTGATGACTGACGAGTGCTGCTTGTGTTCAGGAGCTGTTCGGGACTGACGGGGTGGAGGTGCTGATCCAGTATCTGAGTCTGGACGCCGCGCTGGTCTCCAGCGGTCTGGGTCACAATAAACTGCTGCTGTCCACCGTCGACTGTCTTTGGTGAGACGCGCGCGTCTTTATCTGTTCACACCAAGAACAATAGTTTTAACTATAACCATAACGATATAACGTTCTGTTTATTGTAACCACACTGCAGTTGTGTCACTTTAAATTAGGGCTGAAAATATTGATTCTCATTTTGATAAACCAGTACTGATTCTTAAATCCCAATAATCGATCTGTGCTGTTTTCAGATGATGCCTGAACAAAACTTAACCAAACATTTGTAGCTCCTCCTGTCCAATAATCACAAAAAACTTTGTTACTTTTGATATGAAACAAAGTCTCCGCTTCCAAATTCTGTCAGTTTTATTATGAAATGTAATCAGTAAATGTGTTTTTGTGGCTCTTTAATGTGCGCTGAGCATCTGTTCCTCTTTACTACTAGTTACAGCAGCAAATAACATGAATGAACAGCAGAAACAGAACAGCTCACTGAATCAATAATGTCACGTAACATCACATTTACCTCAGAAAAGACATTTAATGTCCATAAACTCAATAATCAGCTAGAAAAATAACTCTAGAGAAGAGCATTTTGATCTATATATGCACGTTATTACATATTCATTATATTTACTGAATTAAAACATTAAACATTTCATATAAAAAAACTAAAAAACATTTAATATTTAATGTGTTTGAATAAATCTGTCACGAAAACATTACTTATGACATCCACTGTTTAAATGTATATATTTCAGCAACAAACTGGAGTAGAAACATAATTACATTATTAAAACATTATCATAATAAATTTGTATTATATAATGCATTTTATTATGGAAACTGCCTTATGTGCAATTTAAATGTTTATGAATTACTATGAATCACTAATATAGTAATGTAACGACTGACAGAGTTTATTATAATGTTTACAGCATTAGTTCAGAAAAAAACTTCCTTGAAAAAAGTTGACATGCACTGAACCTGATTGCCTAAATATCCAAAATTGAGATTGAAATCAAATCAAGTTTGTGAATCGAAATCGAATTGAATCATGAAATTTGTCTTAATCACCAGTCTACTTTAAATGCTGGAGCTCTTCAAAGTCAGATGGATTCTGATTGGCTGTCAGTGTTTTTATGGTTCAGAATGTTCTGGGGGGTGTTAGTTCCATTGAACTCTATTGGTAACAGAACTTGCGACCATAGTTGCTTTTGGGAAACGCTCCCCTGAAAGTGATTCCAGCGATACTGTTCCACTGTGTCATTATGAACTCCGCTGTTCTTTTCAAATCTAGAATGAGTTTAAAACTATATCTTTATTGTGAATGTGCTTTCACTCATTCTCGAAAGCGACTCCCCTGTGCGAAGGTGTCTGCAAAATGACCAGAGGAAGAGGTTTTCCGCACACATAGAGATATGAGAATCTCCTCAGGTCTGCTGTGATTTCTCTCTCAGGTCGTGTGTGCTGGGGTGTTTCGGTACGGAGGATGTGTTCGTGGCCGGCGGCGGCGTGGATCTGCTGCTGCAGCTGCTGCAGGTGAGAGCTGCGCTCTGCAAACAAACAAACACATACTCATACTTTTTTCAGTTTCACAACATGTTCACATACTGATCATTTACTTTAATTGATGGACAAAGACATTTCTCCACAAAAATCTATGTAATAACGAACTTAGCACATTTCTTTTATTCTTTTTTGGGTTTGTTTAAATAGGCTATGACTCATATTTTTGTCTGGTCTTCATTATTATGACTGACTTCAGTCTAGCGTGAGTTTAAGCACTCTCAAAACAACTCCCGTTATAATCAGTGAAGCTGTGAATCTCTTACTTACATCTGCACGTTGTTGTTTATGATGAGAGAATGCAGTCCGCTAGCGCATGCACTGAACAAAACTCCAGCGTTTCAGTGATGACTCATCTGAACACCTCTGATTGGCCGCTGCATTCATAAACTCAGCAGAATCGTGTGTAATTGGTTGCAATGCAGACATTAGCAGATCTAAATTTAATGTCACAATGCACACTTTTTATTTAATTTTCACTTTATTCGCGACAGCTATATTAGATGTAGTTAAGTTGTACAGGGGAATTTTTGGTGGCATTTTTTCCCAAGACCCCCGTTAATTTCTGACCAGTGTCCAGGGAAGCCTTGCCCAGCCTTACACATGCTCCACCTGCCACCAGTATCATGAAGTGTAAATATGGCCACTTTGCTGACTTCACAGCAGATGCGATGGTGTTGTCGCCGCTAAATCCCACTCCCGCTGAATGTCAGACCATTACTGCCCGCTCCCACAAACATTCTAATATTGTATATAATTTTTGCGCTATCAAGATGCAGGATACTGAAATCGCTTTTGAATGAGCGTTTGCTGTTCACTTTCACTTTGGATTTGGTGATCTCGCGCACTCTGTGTTAAGGAGCACATCTTACGAGATCAGATATATGTGACCCTGCAGCACAAAAGCAGTGTTAAGTCACTGGGGTATATTTGTAGCAATAGCCAACAATACATTGTATGGCTCAAAATTATAGATTTCTCTTTTATGCCAAAAATCATTAGGATATTAAGTAAAGATCATGTTCCATGAAGATATTTTGTAAATTTCCTACCGTAAATATATCAAAACTTAATTTTTGATTAGTAATATGCATTGCTAAGAACTTCATTTGGACAACTTTAAAGATGATTTTCTCAATATTTTGATTTTTTTGCACCCTCAGATTCCAGATTTTCAAATAGTTGTATATCAGCCAAATATTGTCCTATCCTAACAAACCACACATCAATGGGAAGATTATTTATTCAGCTTTCAGATGATGCATAAATCTCAGTTTCAGAAAATTGACCCTTATGACTGGTTTTGTGGTCCAAGATGAGATATTTGTCAGTGAGCTCAGGATCTGTTGAGCAGCAAATCCTCCAGCATGATCTGTCAGTCATCTCTCCTTACTCTCGACCCGGGATCGTCAAATCTCACTCCTGCATGAATTATATTTGACTGAAATGCTTGTATTGAAATACTTTGCATTCTACCTGTGATAAACTGCTCTAGATGTTCAGTTTTGTGAAGCAGGGCCGCTGGGAGGAAGCCTTGTATAGGTTTGAGTGTGTGTGTCATTGTGTGGTGTGTTTGCCTGTGTGGCGCGCAGCGGAGCCCCAGACACATGCTGACGCCGCTCGTGTCCGTGCTGCTGGAGCTGTGTGAGAGTCCCCAGGCCGTCACACACCTGCTGCGCTGGAGAGGAGAGAGAGACGCCAGCGCGCCGCAGCTGCTGCTGCACATCTGGAGGAGAGAGGAGGAGCAGACGGGCGTCTCACGAGACCCACACGGCATGATCACAGGTGCAGACGCCATAAAACAGAGCTATCACAGTCAAGCACCTGTCAAACTAAAACTCTTACTGAAAAACGATTAAATATTTCATTTGTTTCACTGCATGTCATGTGACCATTAAACATATTAACTTCAAATCTCAGGGTTAGGGGACTCAGAGATTAAAGTGCTCTGTGATTAAAGTGAACATGAAATCAACATGGAGCTTCTTAATGGAGCCATCAGTGAACGTGATCGACTCAAAGAGCGTCTCCTCCTGCATCAAGCATAACCTGTTTGTTTCTCTCTACAGTGAAGTGACCAGATGCTCTGTTAAGACTCTCTCTCTCTCTCTCTAATAGACGTGAAGCGGCCGATTGTCTCTCGGCATCAGGATGAATCTTCATCATCATCATCATCACGTGATGTCAGTGCTGCTGTCAGAGACGTGTCAGAAAACCTGCGTGCAAACATCTACTGCATCTTCTGCAAACTGGGTACGAGAGAGAACAGTGTGTGTGTTGAATCAATCAATCAGCTATATTTTATTTATAAAGCCCTTTTCCTAACGAATCAATGCAGTTCAAAATGCTTTACAGTCAAAAACAAGCAATTGACACCAAGTTTAAACAGTAAATGAAGTGAGGTGCAAACGTTGCATACAACAATAACATTAAAACATTTTTGGATGTTATTGAATGCTTCAGTTTTAGTTATATAAATGACAGTGTTTGTTTGTTTGTTTGTTTTATTTGTATGTAGTTAATGCTTCTCTGAGTGCAAGAAAAATCAAGGATATGATCTGATATGCTCATAGATTAGAAAAGATAATGAGCCTGTAGTTTAGTGCAGATTACAGGTTGTTTTCAAAGACATTTTGTAGTTTAAATCAAAGCTTGGAATGAAAGGTGTGTTTTAAAGTAACATCTGCAGTTCTCAACGATGATCTGCAGGATTTGAGCATCTGTCGGGTTTGAGCGCCGAAGATCACGTCACGCTCAGCATCATCCACCGATACCTGGACTTCAAGGTGTGTGTGTGTGTGTGTGTGTGTGTGTGTGTGTGTGTGTGTGACTGTGTGTGGGTGTCGGTGTCTGTGTCGGTGTCGGTGTCTGCGTGTGCGTGTCTGTGTGTATATATTTGTTTAGTGGCATATTTTTTTTTATGACTGAAGACAAGTATCACTGATACCAATACTACTGATGTCTCTAGGAAATTGTCCTTTTTTCCTTATATTTAACCATTGACTATATGTAATGTTGACTATACTAATGTTACAGTATAATTGAGAGCTATTTTAACATTTATTAGATTTAAAAAAATAACAACTTCTAATTTAAGTGAACTTAAAACAATCTTCACATAAACCCATTATAATAAATGTCATATTTAGCTACCTGTGCCCTTCAGCGAGTAGGAGATATACAGAAATTGAATAAAATTATCAAACACTGAATTCTAAATTAAATATAGATGAATCCTTAAAGCTACAAAAGTTATTGATTTCCTCTGTTGTCTTTTATTCTTTGATGAACAGACATCACAGCAGCTGGTTATTAGGTTATTTGGCTGCTATTACTTTAAGAGCTGCCGCTGCTGAACGTGACGCGGATCTAACGCATGCTCGTAGTTTCATTCACGCTTTAATATGAAATTATACAGGTTACAGAGGACAAGCCTGTCAATTTTCCATCTGTTTCACAGCCGCAAATATTTAGATCACCTCTCAAAAGAATAAAACAAAGGTATGTGAACAAAATGCCAGTTATGGCCAATTGCCATCCATATTAAGCATCCGCGGCAATATTTCAATCATTAAACAGTGCGACAAAACATTGTAAAAACACTTAAATTGCTTATATATAAATATATTTAAAACAGTAATATTCTCTATATTAATGATGCATAGTTTACATATGCAAGCAGATGAGGCCGGAATATGAACGCGATCCGCTTAATGGTCCAGTGTTTTCCTTCTAATGGTTTTCTATGGGAAACTTTGCACATTGCGTTTATATTCTGGCTTCATCTGCTTGCCTGTACAAAATATACATCATCAATAAGGTGTTTACTGAATTTCGCCTTTTAATATCTGCGTTTTACTACATTACTACTTAATGCAAACTGCGCAAAAATAGCTTCGTTTTGCCCTCCAGGTGGGCGTTCCTATACGGGTGTGACGTCACGTGAAAACTATCAATAGACCGTTCACAGGGAGCTTGATTGACAGGCGATCTGACCAATCAGAACGTGGATACTATGTGTCGTCCTAAATCGTCCTACATCGCTGTTTTGCCGTTTTTTTGTAAAGGGCATTTGATCTTCTTTGCATGTTCACTTTGTAAACACTGGGTCGGTGCTTCTGCAGCGATGTAGGACGATTTAGAAGTTGAGATGGGAGGTTTTCGACATACCCTAACTGTCATGAACCGGAAAAAAACAGAGTTCACGCAGAGCTAGACAAGACGAGCGTTTGAGGTTAAAAAGTATATAAATTGTACATTTTTTTTAGAAAATAACCGATCGTTTTGCTAGATAAGACCCTTCTTCCTCGGCTGGGATCATTTAGAGCCGTTTGAAGCTGCATTTAAACTGCATTTTGGAAGTTCAAACTCAGGGGCACCATAGAAGTCCATTATATGGAGAGAAATCCTGAAATGTTTTGCTCAAAAAACATAATTTCTTTACGACTGAAGAAAGAAAGACATGAACATCTTGGATGAGTGACTGAGTCCATTATCTGTAAATTTTTGTTCTGGAAGTGAACTACTCCTTTAACGCACTAATTTTGACAGCACTAATAAAAAAATTTTGAGCACTTAACGTAGTGCTTGCTATCAGGATGTGAAGAGGCTTTTATCCAGCAGAACAAAGCGTGTTTCTGAAGCGAATCGGTGTTCCTCACAGCTGTGTGAGGTTGTGCAGGAGCTGTGGAGTGAGGCAGCAGCGGTCGTTCCGTCGGATGAAGCGGTGCTGAAGAGTGTGCTGCAGGTCAGTGAAGCCACGGCCGAGAGCGTGCGCTCGCTGCAGCAAAGCATTCTGGGCCAGCGGCAGCAGCAGGAGCTGCAGGAGGAGCAGCGGCTGTATTCAGAGGTAAAGCGTCCCGGCGGCTGTATGTTCTGTACGAGACCGCAGCGACCGACTGACCGCTGTGATTGTGTTCCAGATCCGCTTCACTCATAAGCAGCGAGAGATCGCAGCAGACGCCTGGAAGAGTTACGTGGCCAGAACCTCAAACTACAGCGTCCTGAAGGTCTGAGCCCGACCGCTTTCATCTGCTCGTCTTCTGAGCGACTCTGCATTGATTCTTTTGTGTTTGGCAGGAGTTCAGGCGTCTTCGGGAGGAGCGGAGCACCAGCGAACACGACGCAGCATCAGACGCCGAGACGAATGAACCAGCGCCACTCACTGTATAGAGAGAATATAGCCAACTGAATGCATTTAATACCACATATATGCACTGCTGTTCAAACGCTTGCCATGGTTAAAGGGACAGTTCACCAGAAAATGACAGAATGTTCATATTTGGGTGAACTATCCCTTTAACCAGCATTAGCATGCTAGCAATCACTGCTGGACCAATGAGCTAACACGGCGGAAATGACGACTGGATCTCAAGCAAAGCCAAATATGAACGCTGAATGTTAGCATTTGAATAATGGCTAATAAAATCAGATGTCCGAGCCAGAACGCACCTGTGTGTTTACTGAAGGTCAGATTCTCTGTTTCTCAAGCTGCTGTGATGTACTTGAGTTTCAGACCCAGAAGACTTTTCTTTCTAAAGGAAGCTTTATCTTTAAATCTTTCCCCGCGGTTCTCGCTGTTATATGCTAGGGGGCGCTATTAAGCATCTCCTGAATGAGTCTAGAATCACTCGATCAGAAACACAGACCATGAAGACGCAGAAACCAGCGCTCTCGGATGTAAGCAGGGCTGGAAATGACGGAGTCCGGGGAGTGAAGTTCGAGGAGGGACGGCGCTTCACTTCCAACTGGTTAGGTTTATTTGGAAATTAAAGTGATTTCTATATTTTATTCATTCAAAAGACTACGAAAGCGATCCCAGTTCTGCACATAAACGTGGCGCTGTGTTTATGGTTCGCTGCGCAATGCGTCTTTTGCCATAAAACCTGCAGACTGCAGTTTTTGTCATTCATTATAACAAACAAAGTGTAGAGACGATGTAATAATAGATTGAGTGTGCAGTGTAGAGAGCTTCGTTCATTAAAGTGGAAGTTTGTGAGATCGCCATGAACTAAGGACGGTAACAGCTTTTCAATGATTATAAAGAGAGTTTGCAAATGTGAAATTGAATGTATATGAGTGCTGTCAAACGATTAATCGCAATTAATTGCATCCAAAATAAAACTTTTTGTTTACATAATATATGTGTGTGCTGTGTATATTTATTATGTATATATCAATACAAACACATGCATGTATATATTTAAGAAAAATGTTATGTTTATATATTAAATATATTTATATATGATATAAATTATATTAATATAAATATATACATGTAAATATTTTCAAAATATATGCTGTATGTGTGTGTATTTATATACATAATAAATATACACAGCACACACACATATATTATGTAAACAAAAACATTTTGACAGCACTAATTTATACTACAGTTTTATACATTTCTGATTTTATACAAAAGTTAATATTAAGTGACTTGCATTTTAGGAACACTGTTGTCTATTTTGCTCTATTTCATCAACAAAGCAAAGTCACAGCTGAGCCGCTGCGCATCTATAGTCTTTGACACAGCACTGTTTCGTTTATGAATGAATCTTTGCTTTTGAACAAATATAGTGAGTCAATGATTCAATGACCCATTCATAAAAATAATCACTTGCTTCGTTCCTAAATGAATCAGCCGTTTGAACGAATCGATTGAATGAATGATTCAGTGACAAAGACAGTGACTTGCTGCCACCTACTGGCGGTTTCTGTTTCATTTTTAAAGTATATTGAGTTATTTAAATCATTTAAATTTCTATATTCAAAACTTTATATTTAAAACATTAATCTCATAACATTGTTATTATGAGATGCATTAATGGCTCTTTTTTTATAATTTTTTCCTAATTTGAGTCTTGTCAAGAAGTCTGTAAATATTCCTTAATGCCACATTCGTGCTCTTCTGTGCCATGCAAAGATTAATTGTTGATGCTGATTTCATTTGACTGGTAACTTATTCTTCCTGGTTGTATCTTATCATTTTATTTTAATTTAATTTATTGTTTCATTCAAATTTTTGATAAAAGTTTATAAATCTACATTTTTGGCACAAAAGATGACATACATTTAATAAAGTTAGAAAAATGGCATTACAAAGGTTAAAAAAAAACCTTTAAGGAGTCAAATATCAATGAGAAGGTTAATTTCTGTCATTGATCAGAAGGTGTCTGTTCCTATTGTGTGTGTGTGTCTGTGTGTGTGTGTGTGTGTGTGTGCGCGTGTGCGTGAGTGTGAGCGCGTGCGTGCGCGTGAGTGTGTGTGCGTGTGCGTGTGTGTGAACATAATTTCTGTCATTGATCAGAAGGTGTCTGTTCCTATTGTGTGTGCGCGTGAGTGTGTGTGTGCGTGTGCGTGCGTGCGTGCGTGTGCGTGTGTGAGAGTGTGTGTGTGTGTATGTGCGTGCGCGTGAGTGTGTGTGCGTGTGCGTGTGTGTGAACATAATTTCTGTCATTGATCAGAAGGTGTCTGTTCCTATTGTGTGTGCGCGTGAGTGTGTGTGTGCGTGTGCGTGCGTGCGTGCGTGTGCGTGTGTGAGAGTGTGTGTGTGTGTATGTGCGTGCGCGTGAGTGTGTGTGCGTGTGCGTGTGTGTGAACATAATTTCTGTCATTGATCAGAAGGTGTCTGTTCCTATTGTGTGTGCGCGTGAGTGTGTGTGTGCGTGTGCGTGCGTGCGTGCGTGTGCGTGTGTGAGAGTGTGTGTGTGTGTATGTGCGTGCGCGTGAGTGTGTGTGCGTGTGCGTGTGTGTGAACATAATTTCTGTCATTGATCAGAAGGTGTCTGTTCCTATTGTGTGTGCGCGTGAGTGTGTGTGTGCGTGTGCGTGCGTGCGTGCGTGTGCGTGTGTGAGAGTGTGTGTGTGTGTATGTGCGTGCGCGTGAGTGTGTGTGCGTGTGCGTGTGTGTGAACATAATTTCTGTCATTGATCAGAAGGTGTCTGTTCCTATTGTGTGTGCGCGTGAGTGTGTGTGTGCGTGTGCGTGCGTGCGTGCGTGTGCGTGTGTGAGAGTGTGTGTGTGTGTATGTGCGTGCGCGTGAGTGTGTGTGCGTGTGCGTGTGTGTGAACATAATTTCTGTCATTGATCAGAAGGTGTCTGTTCCTATTGTGTGTGCGCGTGAGTGTGTGTGTGCGTGTGCGTGCGTGCGTGCGTGTGCGTGTGTGAGAGTGTGTGTGTGTGTATGTGCGTGCGCGTGAGTGTGTGTGCGTGTGCGTGTGTGTGAACATAATTTCTGTCATTGATCAGAAGGTGTCTGTTCCTATTGTGTGTGCGCGTGAGTGTGTGTGTGCGTGTGCGTGCGTGCGTGCGTGTGCGTGTGTGAGAGTGTGTGTGTGTGTATGTGCGTGCGCGTGAGTGTGTGTGCGTGTGCGTGTGTGTGAACATAATTTCTGTCATTGATCAGAAGGTGTCTGTTCCTATTGTGTGTGCGCGTGAGTGTGTGTGTGCGTGTGCGTGCGTGCGTGCGTGTGCGTGTGTGAGAGTGTGTGTGTGTGTATGTGCGTGCGCGTGAGTGTGTGTGCGTGTGCGTGTGTGTGAACATAATTTCTGTCATTGATCAGAAGGTGTCTGTTCCTATTGTGTGTGCGCGTGAGTGTGTGTGTGCGTGTGCGTGCGTGCGTGCGTGTGCGTGTGTGAGAGTGTGTGTGTGTGTATGTGCGTGCGCGTGAGTGTGTGTGCGTGTGCGTGTGTGTGAACATAATTTCTGTCATTGATCAGAAGGTGTCTGTTCCTATTGTGTGTGCGCGTGAGTGTGTGTGTGCGTGTGCGTGCGTGCGTGCGTGTGCGTGTGTGAGAGTGTGTGTGTGTGTATGTGCGTGCGCGTGAGTGTGTGTGCGTGTGCGTGTGTGTGAACATAATTTCTGTCATTGATCAGAAGGTGTCTGTTCCTATTGTGTGTGCGCGTGAGTGTGTGTGTGCGTGTGCGTGCGTGCGTGCGTGTGCGTGTGTGAGAGTGTGTGTGTGTGTATGTGCGTGCGCGTGAGTGTGTGTGCGTGTGCGTGTGTGTGAACATAATTTCTGTCATTGATCAGAAGGTGTCTGTTCCTATTGTGTGTGCGCGTGAGTGTGTGTGTGTGTGTGTGCGTGCGCGTGAGTGTGTGTGCGTGTGCGTGTGTGTGTGTGTGTGTGTGTGTGAGAGAGAGAGAGAGAGTGCAGTGCTGGAGAGCGTCTCTAGGCGGCGCTGCGGATTGAAGCGCAGCTGTTGTGTTCACTCCTCGATGACGCAGAAGTAAAAGCGACACAGAACCGCGTGGAGCGAGAAAGGTTTCAGATCGGAATCATTCTTAAAAGTCATTCATATTTGGCCTTAACAAGCATAAGAGACTTCAATCATAACTATAATGTCTCGGTACATGAGACCGCCGAACAGCTCTCTGTTCGTCCGCAATATTTCCGACGAGTCCCGGTAAGTCAAACTTTATTCTTTCCCGCTTCCAGAACCGTTCACATCTCGCGTATGTTCTCCTGAATGAAGCTGGTGTCTCTGGGCAAACATGTTTAACCTGTCTGTTATTATTCAGCAGTTCTGATGTGCGCACAGCTCTCGCGCGTCGTTTTGTTATTCTCATCATAATCATTATTATATTTTTTACTATTTATGTTTTCTTTACAAATAGCCATTTTCTCGGCTCATGCGCTGTAATGATGTTTAATATCTGTGCTCTTAAATTATTATATGCTCGTTGCATTTCAGAAAGCAAAGTTATATTTATCAGATATTCCGATATGAAAGCTTGTTTTAGTTGGTTTTGGTCAGTCAGTCACCGTTTGAGTAGATGACCGATCAATGAAGCAGCATTATTATGATCAGAAATACTGAAGACTTCTGTTTAACTGAGGCTTTAAAGGAATATTCTGAGACATAATTAAGATGAGAGCAGAAATTAATTTCCAGAAGAGAAGCAGGCAATGAATGGAGCAAAACAATCAGTAAAGGTTAGTTTCATTTCTGTGTAAATGTGTGTACAATTTTAGTTTAGTCACCATGAAAACACAATGCCCTAAATGTTGATTTAAAATAATACAACATTTAGATATTTGTCGGTATGCAATATATTTCAACTCATTTTTGGTATGATATCCTGCATCTCTCTCCAAGCATGACACACATTTAACAGTACAGTAATCAGCACTGTACCTGCTGCAGCTGCTGTGGAGCGAGTTTAACTTGTGCTCAACTCAGAATACTGCTTTATATACGCTCAGTGCTCCGCGTTTCATCTGGGTTTCATCTGGGTTTGCTGTCTCTTTAAAGCGACACTTCACCCAAACATGATCATTTGCTGTGAGTTTACTCTCCCTCAAGCCATGAGATGCAGATGTGGCTGAGTTGAGTTCTTCAGCAGAACAGCAAAGAAGATGCTTGGCACTTTGAGAGCCAGAAGACGCTATCCAGCAATACAGAATGAATGCGCGCGGTTCCTGACGATATACTGATGTCTTATGAAGTGAAACGATTGGTCTGTGCTAGAAACTGAACATTATTTACAGCACTATTACTGTAATCCACTAATGATGTGAAATGTGATGTTTGACATGTCTAAAGCATATAAAGTGAATAAACTAGTCTTCTTCAGCTTAGCTTTTTACATAAACCATGAGAACCCAGGTTAAAAAAAGGACACTTCCATAATGTACTTTAAAGTGCTCTATTTTCGCGCACTAATTGTGTGCTTAATATACTAAAAATGATTCTTTAGTACTTCTTAAGATCATCCGAGTGTGCTATTTTGGGACACCATGAATATGAACTAAAATGTGCTTTTAACCTACTGTCTGTATTAGTCAGCACTTGTAGTGCACTTGAGTGTGTATTAGTGTATGAAAGACGGGTGCAAGTGGTGACTAAATACATTTTTTAAATACGGAGATAGTATGTTAAAAGTGCATTTTAGTTTATAATCATGGTGGACACTTAGATGATCTTAAGTTTATCTTATGTCTGAGGCTCTGGATTACAGTAATACTATTGTGAATAATGTTCAGTTTCTCGCACAGACCGATTGTTTCGCTTCATAAGACCTCGAGATATCGTCAGGAGCCGCGGGGATTCATTCTGCTATGCTTTTCTTGCCTCTCAAATTGACGGTAGCCATTGACTTTCATTGTATGAGTCACGAAGGAGCACGGTTTGAGCTAAACATCTCCTTTACTGAAGAACAAAGCTCCCTGGTCGTGGAAGGCCTGAGGGAGAGTAAATGAGCAGCAGGTCTTCTTTAGGATGCTGGTAAGTATGTCCTGGGATGGTTTGGAAAGCCAGCTCTTTCAGAAAGTAAGATGTTATTTCCGGTGTTCAGGCCAGAGGACCTGCGGCGAGAGTTCGGCCGATACGGACCCGTCGCTGACGTCTACATCCCCCTAGACTTCTACTCTCGCCGGCCCAGAGGATTCGCGTACATTCAATATCCTTTGACTGCGAGTGTTAACCCTGATCTCTCTGTTGTAGCGGCGTCTCCTGCTGGAGCCCGGCACAAAGACACAGTTAAAGAGCCCTGTAGAGTAGCACTAAAAGCCAAGCCGCCGCCAGAAAGACAGAGAAGCAGAGTGTGAAACGAAAGCAGTTTAAAGCTCCAAGAGACAGAGGCATTGTGGGGCCGAGAGCGTAAAGATGAAGGTAAAGGTAACTCCAGTATCCTCTGATTCAGGACGCAAGCGTGTTCGTTTGTAGGGCTGGGTTTGACATTTCACGATTCGATTCTCATTCGCAAGCTTGTGATTCGATTCGATTCAATATCGATTATTTTGGATATAATATGATCGTGGCTTTGCACGGCTCGTCAGTGAACAACGGCTCTGTGTAGTTAATGCTGCTCAATGTGAAAGCCCACAGGTGATGGAGATTTACCGCTGATTACAGAACCGGCTTTACTGACAAGATGCGCATTAAATATCGCATGCAATTTATCGTGCAGCCCTAACACACACACACACACACACATAGACACGTGCGCACGGATGGAATCGCGGAATCCAGTAGGGGTGTGCTATATATATCGTCTGCGATAATATCGTAATTGTTGTTTTAACAATGTGCAATTTGACATTATTGAGTATTTAGCAAAAACCATTCAAAACACCCCAATATCGAGATATAATTTTTTGTCAATATCGCACACCCCTAGAATCCAGTCATAAAAACAATTTTCTGTATAACGCGGAATGTCACGGAATTTGTCAAACCTTAAAGGGCTCATATGATGCTGCTAAAAAGAACATTATTTGGTGTAATGAAATGTTTATGCGGTTTAAAGTAAAAAAAACATTATTTTCCACATACTGTACATTATTGTTTCTCTTCTATGCCCCGCCTTTCTGAAACGCGTCGTTTTTTACAAAGCTCATCGGTCTGAAAAGCGAGGTGTGCTGTGATTGGCCAGCTATCCAGTGCGTTGTGATTGGCCGAATCCCTCAAGCATGTGACGGAAATGTTACGCCCCTCACATACTGTTGATGCCGGCCGGACCGAAGAGACAAAAACATTAAAACCCATTACAAACGAGGCATTCGTTGCGTCCAGTGGGGACATAATTATGATTATAATGACTTATACTGTCTTTTTACGCATTGCGTTGCATTGCATCACGCCGCGTAAACATAAAACTCTATCTGCATTTGTGATCAGAGAAATGACAAAACTCGCGTTTGAATCATCAGTGGCAAATCCTTTAAATGAAAACGTACTTGCGCGAGTCAGAACAGCCGGCATTTTAGTCTTAACGTTACTCTTCCAGGATCAGTAAACAGTCCTCCATAAAATGTGCTGCACACATCTGGATATTTGGGTTATTTTGGGATATTTGAGTCGAGAACGGAGCGCCCGGCGGATCCGACGAATGAGCGGAAAACACATATGACAACCCCGGGCTGAACTCCGCTTCGTCCACGGTGAAAGTTGATGTATTTCCTCAGCGACCAGCACAGATCAGCTCCAGGCATGACGAAGCAGATATCGT
>NW_015551130.1:175260-183446 GCF_001515605.1 Sinocyclocheilus anshuiensis
GCACCAAGAGCTTGTAACACTCCAAAGAGAAAGGAACAATTGAAATCGCATCATATGACCCCTTTAAATTAATTAATCAAAAGTAGGTGATTACACTTGAATATGGACTAGTATCTGTAAATATTAAGCCACAAAAAGACTGTTTAAACATGAATCCTGCATGTTCTGCGTGTTTATGTTAATGAAGAGCGCAGACGCGTGGTTTTGTTTACTACACGCATACTGAAGCGTGTGACGCTCGCGGAGAGATTAGCGACTGTCGTCTCGCTAAATGAGGACATAAATACACGAACATCTCCAGAACTGCTCTGAGAGTCACTTCATGAGTATTTTACCGTTTCATTTGAGTAAAACTAGCGTCATATACACACAGAACTGCAAAGGTATTCACGGCAAAAAAACTTCGGTTTAACTTGAAGACACTGTGGCATTACTGCTACTACTAGGCTATTAATAATACTACTACTAATAAAAAACTTTATTTTTTTTAAGTAATAATCAAACAACATTTCTTCCATGTTTTAAAGGGGTCATATGATGCTATTTTAAAGATCATTATTTTGTGTATTTGGTGTAACAGAATATGTTGACCATCTCCAGAACTGCTCTGAGAGTCACTTCATGAGTATTTTACCGTTTCATTTGAGTAAAACTAGCCTCATATCGCACAGAAATTTAAAGGTATTCACAGCAACCCGTCAAAATAAAAGTTCGGTTTAACTTGAGGACACTGTGACAGATATATTGTTCAGTAGAATGTGCATAATACTTCTAATACTATTAGTACTACTACTAAACTTATTAACTTAAGGAATAATCACACAACATTTCTTACATGTTTTATTGTTAATAGTAAATCCCATTTGTTTGCCAAAAAAATAGTTTGTTTAGTTTTCAATAATTAAAAGATAAATGAAATGAATGTATTACGCCTTCATTTGATAACCAGAAAAATGTAAATACACAACACAGAATTTCTGAGAAGAAAAAAAACATTTCATAAGGCTATTTTAAGAATAAATTTAAATAAATTAAGTTGTTTTTATGCATTCAAATGATTAGACATGCTCAAACAGAGAATTTGGTAACAATAAAACATATGTATGGTGAGTAAAAATAAAACATTTCATAGGGTCCTAAACAGGGCCCCCCCCCCCACACACACACAAAGCTGTAAACCCAGGGGAAACAACTGCTTAAATTACACTCAATTACGTTTTTATAATAATAATGTTACAGTTACATCATAATATTTCTACTTTTTCATTTTTTTTAAATATAAACATTTAAATGGTGTCTGTCAAAAAAACTTTTATGATTTATTCAAACATAAATTAAACATTGAAGAGCAGTAAAATTTATAATGAATATGTTATATGGTGCATATATTTAGCAAAATGCCCCTCTCTACGGTTTATTTTTCTATCTGACTAATGAGTTTATGGTCACCAAATATGTTTTTCTGAGGTAAATGTGATGTTACATTGTTTACAAGTCGTTATGTTGACGTCTTTGCGCGGCTGAAACACTGATTGAGAGATTACATGAGACATGATACGGATTGTAAAGTTGTACTCTTTCTTTTAAATTTCCTTCAGACGTTTAGTCATGTTTATTTTGTGCTATAACTAGTATTAAAGCGGAGGAGATGATCAGTTCACTGAGGTGCTACAGCGATCACTCCACATTAAACGGTGCCAAAACTGCATTTATGGATGAAGTCAGTTTCAAAATTCTTGTTTAATTTTTTTGACATATTAGAGTCGAATGTTTTTCAGAGGGAATTTTGGGTATCTCATTTTTGTCACTCCATAATTCAGAAAACACTTGGAACAGACAGAAAACAATATATTTTCACAATTTTGGGGGGAATAAAATGTATATAATCAAGCAGGAATAAAAATGTAAAGTTTGGTGTAAGTGCTACTGAAGTGGAGATTTATAGCTCAGAGTAGGAGAAAAAACTCATTTTGAGAAAACAGCCTTTAAAAATATGTATTGAAATTAAAATCTATTGACACAAATAGATAAAGTGCTATAAAAGAAACACTTAACAGTGTCTTTTGGATGTTTTCTTCAGGCCAGACTAATCGATTCTTGGGATTTAAGAATCAATATCGTTTCGTAAAAATGAGAATCGATTGAAATCGCGAGATCAGTATTTTTTTACCCAGCCCTATTGGTGTCTATATCTCTTGTCTCTCTCTGTATCTCTGTCTGTGTGTCTGTCTGTGTCTCTGTCTGTGTGTGTGTGTGTGTGTGTGTGTGTGTGTGTGTCTCTGTGTGTCTCTGTGTGTGTGTGTGTGTCTGTGTCTGTGTGAGTGTGTGAGATGAACACGTTCGGTTGGAGCCCTTAACAGCACAGCAAGTTCGAGGATGTCCGGGACGCGGAGGACGCTCTGCTCAATCTGGACCGGAAGTGGGTCTGTGGACGGCAGATCGAGATCCAGTTCGCTCAGGGAGACCGCAAGAGTGAGTGCTGACCCGGTCTGAGAGGAGACTGTGTGTTTGGGAGCGATTGTGTCTAGGGCTGCAATGATATATCGATGCAGAATCGATAAGTGGATCGATCTTCCGAATGCGTGGCAATTCTCTCTGGAATGGATTCTTGACCGTTTAATACAATCAGTTAAACCGTTTAAAAGTCATTTAATAGTTTGTTTCGTTTTTGCAGCAATTTATCAAAGTATTTTAAAACGTCTGCCACATAGTTAAAATATGCTACGCATATAAAATAAGTCGTTTAAGTCGCATTTTATTATTAGATTCAGAAATAGACCTAATGAAACGCGAAACGTTTACAAACATAAATATAGCTAGGCTATTTTAGTTCCCCTCTCTCAACAGCAAATCCTTTCAATTTAACAGTATTCAGAAAAGAACGAATGAAAAATATAGGCTATAAACAACAAGCCAAAATGAATTAATTTAGGCTAAAGTGAAACTGAAACCTACGTTGGGTCTCTCATTCAACACAAATCCAAATGTTTCCTTATTCGTGATATATTTGAATGCCAAAAATATGATTTATTATGTAAACCTGGTTTTGTACTTCACTCGCGTTGCAATATCCAAACAAAATGTTTTGCATAACATCACGGCGGTGCGGTGATAACGCTTAACGACACAGATTGTACACATTTAACCTGAGCAGTGTGTTTTTCTGTATGTTTGACTGACTGTATTGTATTATGGTAATGAACAGGCTGCATTGTCATGTTAGAAATGCTTAACTGTGTGCGCGCATGCGGCGCCGGCGCAATCACTTAAAAAAAATTTCCACTTGAACAGTGGAAACAACTAATCTAAAAAAATTCTGACATTTCTCTCATCATAATTCGCGTTCACTCGTACTGTGCTTTTCACGATACGCATTAGTGTTGGGCGATATGCTCCATAGTCATATCATCCGATCATCAGCCCGCCGATACACGTTATTATTCTGCTTATTATTTATTTGGTTTCATAGCCAGAGAGTAAGGCTAAAAGCAGCCTAATGTTGGTGTAATCTATTAACTACTTATTAAAAAATATTTTTAGTCAAGTAGCATATGGATGTCATGTCATAAAATATTTTTAATACAGTATCTCACAGAAGTGAGTACACCCCTCACATTTTTGTAAATATTTTATATCTTTTCATGTGACAACACTGAAGAAATTACACTTTGCTACAATGTAAAGTAGTGTCCCCTCAAAATAACTCAACACACAGCCATTAATGTCTAAACCGCTGCCACAAAAGTGAGTACACCCCTAAGTGAAAATGTCCAAATTGGGCCCTGTTTTCTGTTTTCTAAAAAAGAAAGTGAAAGTTGTTTTCTATGCTTACTATTTCTTGCTTCACTGTTACAGAACAGTTTGAACTATTTCAGAACAGTGTAATGTAGTGGATGTCTCATTTCTTTAGAATTGTTATTTCAAGTTACTTTTGTTGTTGTTTCTCCTCTGTTCTTCATGGTGGAAAATGTTTCCGGACGTCACCAAAAGTTGAATATTCCACATAGAAATCCTGAAAATGCACACATTTTTGGTAGTTATGATCAGGATGATGTTGGTTTGAAATGGATCAGTGAAAGCATTTTTATATTTATATTTTATGAGCATTTTTTTTTTTATCACTTTGCTTTTTTTGTCGTTTAACTCTTTCCCCGCCAGCGCTTTTTGAAAAGTGTTGCCAGCCAGAGTTTTTGATGATTTTCACTAAAATTTCATGGCCCCCAGAATATTTTGTTGTATGAATATCTGAACATGCAGTACACCAAAATAAAGATCAGAGCCTCTACTTTTAAACAAAAATCTGTTTTATTCTAGCTTCAAGCATTGTTTTTTATCAACACTTGAATGTAGGTAGGTTTCATAAAAAAAGCAACATTTTGAGCAAAATCGTATTTTTATCAAACACTATCTGGATCATATTCAGTAATATTATCAAAGCAAAGATGCAGTAGATGGCTTCCATCAGCGCTCCCAAAGCTTCACAGGCCTTCACCACTTCCAGGATCCACATTTCACTCGGGAACATTAAGCGGTTTTCATTTATATGCGGTTTAGTGTTGATGATCGCATTATTTTTCATATGCGTATGCTTACATATGAGATTGCTAGTTTCTGCGTCTTCCTCGTCTGTGTTTTTGATCGAGTGATTCTAGACTCATTCAGGAGATGTGTATTAGCGCCCCCTAGCGTATAACAGCAAGAACGTTCCGTGTTTGGCGGGGAAAGAGTGAAGGACCCTTGTGTAACTCTTTTAAATGTAACTCTTAATGCACTTTGTCTGTGTGTCTGTCATGTGACTCTATTCTAACTCTTCTGAACGGTCATGTGACTCCCGCAGGCCCAGGCCGTCTGCGCGTGACCGTAGCCGAAGCCCCGCCCACTCCAAGAGAAGGGGCGGAGCTCAGTCGCGCTCCAGGTCCAAGTCCAGCAGCCCGCGGGAAACCAGCCAGCTCCACACAGAGAGTCCAGACGCCGCTGAGGAGAAGACGCAGACGCGCTCCCCGTCTCGCTCCAGATCCCGATCCCGCTCCAGATCCCGCTCCTGGGCCGGACGCAAGTCCTGGGGGCATTAGAGTCCATACAAACCTGTTTAGGTTTTGTCGTTTGCGTGAATGTCTGCGAGTGACAGCCGTCTGTCTGTTTCTTTTAATAAGGAGGCAATCAAAGCATCGCCTGTTTTAGCACACGCATCTGCTAACGGCTGCAGTGTTAGCATTGATGATGTCTGTGTGGTTTAGTTTACAAGCGCAGCTGCGCAGAATGAGAGATGAAAATCACCTCAATATTTTTGTAAGAGATTTTTGTTTTAGTTGATCAGTAATGGCCATCCATTTAAAACGGTCTTCCACGAGTGTCTCGGATGTGTTTTATCGTGAAATCTGCAGGCCTTTTACATGTAACCTCAGAATGAAATAAATTTCTTGTGCATCAGTATGTTGTTAATTTTCCAGTTTATCCTCAGATCTGGATTCCTAATCATTTTGAAGTATATGATGCTGATTTGGCACAATGTGTGCTTGTGGTTTTGGTTTGGAGTAATCATTACAAAGGAATCTTGTTGCGCATGTTGTGACTTTAGCCTTCTGATTGAGTTTCCAAAACTTAAAATGAGTTCACCCTAATATTGCCATTTACTCACCTTCATGTTTTTCCAAATCTGTTCACTCTTTAAACTAAAGGTTCCAAAAGAGGGTTTTCACAGTGAGGCCACGGAAGAAACGGTTTTAGTTCCTAAAGAATCTTTCATTGGTCAGTTCATAGAACAACCACTTTTTGTCTTGGTGTGAAGATTATATTAATAAATCCAAAGAACCTTTCCCCACTATAAAGAACTTTAAGTAGTTGGAAATTGATGCCACAGATTTATAAGAGTGTAGGAGTGTCGCACAAAAGATTTTTTGAAAAATGTTTGTTTTTCCCTTAAAAAATCATCATACCATGTACTATATACAATTGTATACAACATATGAAAGTCAAAATATAATCTTTTGTGTTGTATGGATGAAAGGCTTCTACAGGTTTGGAACGACATGATGGGGATTATAGTCTTGCTTATAATTTATTGTGTTGTCATGAAAACCTGCCACAGATACTTCATTCTGTCCTGTGCTTTGAGGTGTTTTCTACACGAGTGCTCTTTGATGACACGTGTCAAATAAATCTAGCCCTGACCCTGTGACCCTTCAGCATTAGATGATAATCATCGTTAGCGTGTAAGAGAGCAGCCGCTGCCAAATCAATGAACCTGCTCACACGCCACCGAAATCCATCCCACAGTCCACCGCCTCACGGGACTCCTGATTGGTCGAGAGATGCCGAAGCACCGCCCCTGCGCTCTGGCCATCGATAGGACACCGGCTTGAGGGAAAACCTTGATTGGATTCTGAGAGCAGTTCATGTATGAAATCGGACATGACCGATTGATCTTTAATTATAATAAGCATGGACAGACGGAGAGCTAGTTACTCACAGCGCTGTTGGTCACTCATGCTTGAGGAACAGCAGAACCCGAGTCTCTTCAGTCAACAGCCCAACGTCATTAATAAACCTAGGCCTGGTTTCACAGACGGCTTAGTCTAAACCAGGATTAGGCCATAGTTCAATTAGGACATTTAAGTCATTTTTATAAACGTGCCTTAGAAAAAAAACATTACTGGTGTCCATCTTGAGACAAAACAAAGGCACTGATATATTTTAAGATCAATCCGTTCAAGTTTCTTTCAGTTGAAACAGCTCAGACTTACATTTTAGTCTGGGACTAGGCTTAAGCCTCGTCTGTGAACCCGGGGGCATAACTGCTCTGAGTTAAGTGATCTCATCAGTGCAGTCACGCTACATCAGGACCGTCTCCTCGTCCAGTTGACCCGCAGGCCTTTACAGAAGCACAGCAACACATCGCATTGATTACTTTTGCCGGGATATAAAGTTAGCAGCGACCTAGATTTCTCAAACCACAGCGTTCGGTCGAATGAAAAACAGCCGCCTCTTTCAGATCATTGTTCGATGCGTTTTGATCATGCCGTCGACATGATTAACAATTTTTCCTCGTTCGGCGATTTTATATCTTTTAGAGGAGCAACTTTCTCAAATGGTGAGTGTTGAGTTATGTGTGACCCTGGAGCACAAAAGCAGTGTTAAGTCGCTGGGGTATATTTGTAGCAATAGCCAACAATACATTGTATGGGTCAAAATTATACATTTTTCTTTTATGCCAAAAATCATTAGGATATTAAGTAAAGATCATGTTCCATGAAGATATTTTGTAAATTTCCTACCGTAAATATATCAAAACGTAATTATTGATTAGTAATATGCATTGCTAAGAACTTCATTTAAAGATGATTTTCTCAATATTTAGATTTTTTTGCTCCCTCAGATTCCAGATTTTCAAATAGTTGCATCTCAGCCAAATATTGTCCTATCCTAACAAACCATACATCAATGGAAAGATTATTTACTCAGCTTTTTAAATTACCCTTATGACTGGTTTTGTGGTCACATTTAGTATTTCTGGTCTGTGAGATTTGTGAGAAGTGTATGGGTTGAGTTGTCTCATCCGCAGCAGTGATGTCCGTGTGAGGATGGGCGACTGGAACTTTCTGGGAGGGATTCTGGAGGAGGTTCACATCCACTCCACTATGGTGGGGAAGATCTGGCTCACCATCCTCTTCATCTTCCGCATGCTGGTGCTGGGTGTGGCGGCCGAGGACGTGTGGAACGACGAGCAGTCCGACTTCATCTGTAACACGGAGCAGCCCGGCTGCCGCAACGTCTGCTACGACCGCGCCTTCCCCGTCTCCCTGATCCGCTACTGGGTCCTGCAGGTCATCTTCGTGTCCTCGCCCTCGCTGGTCTACATGGGCCACGCCATCTACCAGCTGCGCGCCCTGGAGAAGGAGCGTCACTGCAAGCGTGTGGCTCTCCGGCGCGAGCTGGAGACGATGGAGGCAGAGCTGGCGGAGGCTCGGCGGCGGGTGGAGCGGGAGCTGCGGCAGCTGGAGCTGGGGAAGCTCAACAAGGCTCCGCTCCGGGGCCCGCTGCTGCACACATATCTGGCGCATGTGGTGACCCGCTCCGTGGTGGAGGTGGGCTTCATGACGGGCCAGTACCTGCTGTACGGGCCCAAGCTCCAGCCTCTGTACAAGTGCGAGCGGGAGCCGTGTCCCAACGTGGTGGACTGCTTCGTC
>NW_015551130.1:183709-191841 GCF_001515605.1 Sinocyclocheilus anshuiensis
GTCTTCATGGTGTTCATGCAGGGCATCGCCGCCGCCTCGCTGCTCCTGAGCCTGCTGGAGATCCTGCACCTGGCCTACAAGAAGCTGAGGAAGGGGCTTCTGGACTACTGTCCGCCGCCGAGAGGAACTCGCTGCTGCATCAGGGGCGTAAAGCCACTGTCCCAACGGTGGCCGGTGGATTCGCTCCGCTCCTGGAGAAACAGGGCAACGGACCCGTGTACCCCGCGCTCGTTAACCCCTCGTCTGCGTTCGTGCCCATCCAGGTGCGACAGCAGAACAAGGACATCGTTTCCAGTCTGCTGCAGCGCAACAGCAATTCCAACAACCCCTGCAGCGAGACTCGATCCCCAGCAGCGCAGACTCGGCTCCCGGTGGAGTCCCAGTGCTCTCTAACGGATCCGCGCAAGCAGCGGCGAAACTGCGGCACGGCGGCGGAAGGGAACGGCTCGGACAGCACAGACTCCAAGCCCAGCTCCGGCTCACGGCAGCACGGATCCGCAGGGAATCCCACCGACTCACCCAACAGACAACGAGCTTCACTAACGAGCGGCAGCAAACGAGCCGACAGCGACCTGCAGATCTGAGGCTCTGTGTGCCTCTCACAGGAATCAGCTTGGATCAAAGGGATGGCTCAGCCAAAAATGACCATTCTGTCATCATTTACTTGCCCTCATGACGTTCCAACTTCAGCCATGGACAAATGCAGCCCACGAGTTCCCCCGTGAATGTTTTGCTGGGTTATAGGGGCTTCATTTGGAGTAAATAAATAAATAAAACAGGACAATTATAGATATTACTGAATTCACAGCAAATGCAACAAACTTAATAATGCAGTTTTGTCCCATAGAAATGCACCTGACAGTAAAGCATTGACTTTGAGCTAGAATGCAGGAAATGTATTGCTGATCAATTCTGTCATCATTTCCTCAGCCTCCTGTGATTCCAAACCTGCATGACTTACTTTCTTCTGTGGAACACAAAAGATATGTTGTAGAATGTTACCAAACCATTTTGGTTACCCTTGATTTCTACTGTATGGACACAAATTTCTTGAATTTCTCAAATTATCTTCTTTCATGTTCCACAGAAGAAAGACATTCTTACAGGTTTGGAATGCCATGATGTTGAGTAAATGATGACAATTTAAATGTTTGGGTGAACTATCCCTTTAAGATCTTTAATATTTGTAAATAGTAAACATCTAATTTATATAAGACACTGCTATTTATATTTAATCATGCTCTTACTGAATTAACATTTTACTTAATTTAAAGTGAATTACAATAAACATCTAAAGAGAAAGAAGTTCTTGCTTAGAATTAGTATTAGTAAGATGGTAGTCAGAAGAAGTAAAAGCATCGTCCTCATTAACATGGTTATCCTATATGGATTTTAAACTAAACAATAAGTAATAATAAACTATGAAATTTATAAAAAAATAAATTAAAAAAAAACTTGAAACTACAAAAACATTTTATATAAAAGTAAAGTATTCCCCAATATTCCAATAATATAAGTAATAACAGTAACACTTATAATAAATACATTTCTGCCAGAACAACAGGCTGTTTGTACAGTGTTAGTAACTGCAAGTTAAATTGCTATGGTGCTGAATTGACTATTGTTTTACCTCGTGATGCAGTTTACCCTGTCGTGGCTGCATCACTACAAACCTGTAATGTTCTCATAGCACATAGTATTGTATTCAGCAGAAGTCAGTCAGTCATACAGGTTTGGAATGACATGTTAAAGATGACAGAATGATCTTTTTGGCTGAACTATCTCTGAACACAAGACTTGAAGCTTTATTTTCAGCCTGGACAGTCTAAATATTCAACGTTTAGAATGAGTCGTGGCTGCATGTTAATGGGTTTCATATTTATAGATGTTTATAGATGAAACCATCTGTAATTGACAGACATATCTTAGTATCTATATTGATGTGTATAGTGGCCTCTGCTGGTAAAGAAATAACATTTTTATTTATCTATAGAATTAAAAGCTCTTTATGATGTGATGTTTTAATGATATATATATATACCCTGACAGCTGTGAGATGATCAGTAAGATCAATCAGCAATGCATATAGCATACAGTCAGAGCACCAAATACATACTGTCGTCCACCAACATAATATAGCTGAGTGCAAAAAATAAAAAATGCTATCTTGCAGATTCTGTGATTTTATACAAACCTGCACACTAAACTATGTGTATTAAAGCAAAGATACAAAGATGGGGATTATTTCCCACAATCCAGTGCTAATCATGAGATGTCAGCCAACTGACAATTAATTTGATCAATTCCTTGCACTATTTTATTTTACGTTTCCAAAAAGAACAGAAAATTATGTCATGCACTTTAAGCAATATAAAATATAACTGTTAGACCTGCATTAATGATTGACTTATTCCTGCTTGAGTAGTCTTGGGTGAATAGAAGGCTCAATGGGACTACTGTGATAGCTTACCTCTAAGAAACTTGCTGTGCATTTTTTATAATAAAAAAGCCCCAATACTTTATATTAAAGCACCATGGTCTAAATTAAAGTCTTGTTTTAGCGTGGTCTGCAAGTGTACAACTTATGTTAAACAGAGCTATAGTTTGTAGTTTTATAAATCACTAAACATCAGGAGAAGAGAAATGCTTTTATTAAATATCAGGCACAATTTGGCTGAACAACAAAAAAATTCACCTCTTATACATGTATTACAAAACGAACTGAAAGACTTCCACTGATGTGAAGAAATGTGTGAAACTGAAGTGGTGTGTAGTTATTCTGTTCCGCCGCCCTGCAGCAGCTGTAATTCACACAAACACAACCCACATGTGATCACAGCACGGTTTATACGAGTCCGACTGAAGCGCTGTAGTAGTGTGTGTGGGTAATATCTCACCCGGCTCCTCAGCTCTTTGTTCTCCTCCATCAGCTGATCATATTTCTGCTGTAAAGTGTTCAGCTCGAGCCGCAGACTCTCGGCATCTTCTGCATAACCTGGGTTAGTGAAGGTTAGGTTAACATGCCGTGACGCTGAAATGGTGCCAGAGCTGAGATCTTCCACTGAGCGAACCGCGTAAATGACCACAATTACTCACAGTGAGATTTATACATCATCTGAAAATCTGGAATCTGAGGGTGCAAAAAAATCTAAATATTGAGAAAATCATCTTTAAAGTTGTCCAAATGAAGTTCTTAGCAATGCATATTGCTAATCAAAAATGAAGTTTTGATATATTTACAGTAGGAAATTTACAAAATATCTTCATGGAACATGATCTTTACTTAATATCCTAATGATTTTTGGCATAAAAGAGAAATGTATAATTTTGACCCATACAATGTATTGTTGGCTATTGCTACAAATATACCCCAGCGACTTAAGACTGCTTTTGTGCTCCAGGGACACATATAAGAGAGATCTAGTTTTGTTTTGCATCAAACATGACCGTGTTTCATGGCCTCTGCAACTTGAGGTCTAGAAGTGCAGTTTCACTAGTGAACAAAGAGTCGACTGTCGATCATCAATAGTGCAGAAATCACCTGTCGGTCAGCGCAGTGAACCCGTGTCAAATCTTTACATCACGTGAATTCCTACAGTGTTTTGGCCCAGCAGTGGTAATGTGACCCCTCTTTCCCCTGCTTTCACAGACACGTCAGTGCCATTGTTCTGTCTCACGATGCACACCTGTAACTTTTCATCTAAGGCATTTTCATAAAAGCTGCTTAATAATATTTAACTAAGGCCTAGTCCTGGCTTAAACAAAGCCACTTCTGTGAAACCGGGCCTTCAAGGGTTAGTTAACCCAAACATGAAATGGCCAATGCATGGCCATCAGCATAAAGTTAGGTAAAGATGCAGCAGTGTCACAGAATGAGCCCATGTGACACGAGTCGTATATTCCCAGCGTTCTGCTGTGTGTGACAGGATTTGGTCAAAAACAAACTGGAATGTAATGCATTATTTAACAAATATCCTGCCGTTGGTTTCTGTAAATCAGTGCTTCTCCCAAAGCACCGCACATTTAACACAGCCAGGTCACGTCTGTACTAACGAGCTGATGAGTTTAATCAGGTGTTAAACGAGGAGACATAAAACATGCTGTGGTTTGAGCCCAGGACAGGTTTGAGAAGCACTAAACCAGATTTAGAAAAGAAATCCCTTAATTCACAAAAAGGTTTTTATGCTCGCCTGAGGTGGTTTTTGACTTGTGTGAAAAAGGGTTAATGTGAATAATGGGAGATGGAAACACATTTTACGAATAAATTCTGCACGAGCGTTCAAGTGATGTGACTGTGCGCTATGGGACGGCATAACCTGACTAACCAGCGGACCGATCTCGATCCAAAGCATCTGAAATGTTATGATCCTTCTGAAACGCCCGAGCAAAGTCTGTCGTCAGAGTGTTTCTGTGTTCTGTTCTTTCTTACACGACTGCGTTCCCAAACAGCAGCATCTGAAAGCAATGACCGCAGTTATTGTGTTTCGTCTGCTCGCTCTGAGGCGCAAGTCATTTATTATATATGAAAATTATTATATTCAGTGGCTTCTCCTACTTTCTTAGTGATATTTAGTGGCAGTTTATCAGGAAGTGACGATTTTGTTCTCTCTGACTCGTTGGATTGAAATGGTGCTTATTTGCAAATGTTTTATGCGATATTCCAATTTTGTGCAAAAGTTAAATTCGCATCTTAGGATGGAAACCCGGCTATAGCCTAGAAACCACTTCACTAAGATGAACATCTCTGGAGCAGGACTCAGAACGACAATAACTTGTGACAAATAACCCAGTGGGCAATACATGCTAAAGAGACATCAAACATCGAGGTCAAATATGCAAATCAAACATTAAATGAACACACTGGCCTATATACACATTAAACCAGATTCAGAGTGGGATTCACTGCCTGTCCAAACTTAATTAAAAACATGTTTCAGCATCTTGATCAACCTCAAGAGAAGAAAGTAGATGAATTCTATTGTGTTGTTTTTCAACCTGATTTCACGCAACTTGCGTGCTTTTTCGGGCCAGCCAGATGAACTGCTGTGCTAATAAGAGTTTCATGAAGCAAGGGCAGGATTTTAGTTAAAAAATATATTCATGTCATTTCAGCGAGCCCTACTGTATTCCCCCAGAACACACGCGATCATTGCCTGATACTTCTGCGTCTCTTTATGAAAGCTTCACACCGGTCTCTATTCACTGCCATCATACGGACGAGTGCGAGGTTTCTCTACATTTCTCCTGAAACAGACAGAAGTAAACTGGCTTTGGCTCTGTGTGAGCAGCAGTGTGAGGATACTCCGAGGCATTGCTGGGTTTCTCGGGTTCCTCGCACAGAGCCACCAGAAGATGAAGTCAGCCACACAGAAGAGCAGATGTTCGGTGGATTGATCTGGTGTTCTCCAGATACCTACTGAACTGCTCCTGTCCAGAAGAGTTTACTCTCCTCTTCAACCTGCTGCTCATGACATGATGCTCACGAGAGAACACTAAATCACACTTAAAAGAGTCGGAAGGTCATTTCATTAGATTACAATATACCAAGTGTCACGAATGTTAGGAAAAAATAAAATAATATTTTGTTGAAGATGAAGACGTCAGTTTGTGTTAGTTACTTAGTGGTTGCTCTGCTAGTTAATGTGTTTCTCTACACCTGTGTGAACTGATTCAAACATTCAGACATCACGAAGAAAAGCGAAGTTCGAGCAGATTCAGACACATTTACACGATATAAAAAGGCTTTTAAAAGCTAAACACATCTCATTTATTCTCTACCGCGCTTTATACAACACGGCTTCACAGAAACAAACTCGTCAATAACAGCGTTTCAGAGATCAGCAGTAATGAACATCTCGAGTTTAATCGGTGTGTGTGTGTGTGTTTGTTTACTCACTGTGTAATGCGCCATTGCGAACGACACAGTCACCAAATGTTTGATTCGCCGAGTGACTCTCCCGCGCGCATGCGCCGAGCAGAACCGGAACACAAACACGGTCGCCGGGGCAACGCTTAAAGGGGCCGCGGCGTCAGGAGACAGTGGCTGCGTCCGAAACCGCCTACACAATGAGTAGCCTACTTACTTAACGAGCGCTAGAAGAGTAGGTACTCTACAGCCAAATCTCGTTAAGTATGAATGCGATCCAGACGTCATCCGCCATGTTGACGTTATCATGTGATCTACGACGTTACAAGCACAACAACTTAAAAGATACGAGCGGCAGGTTTAATTGATGTTTATGAAATTTGCTCATTTTGTGATCTTGTTGAAGAAACAGCTGCCCTTTTATTGTGATTGTAGTATAACCAATACATTTTGGGTTGATTTAAATTTTTATATTTTTAACCCTACTAATATGACCCCCAGTTTAATCCTTAAATATATTATTATTTATTACTAAAACCCAAAATCGTTATCTCTTGAATATGTTGTTTCTTTATTTTATGTGCAAAATGTTTCATCCATAAGCAAAACCGGCTTAAATCTCCTTTATTTTCGTATTTTTCTTGTTGAATTTCTCTCTTGTTTCATCCCTCTGGCTTATAAACAACAACAACAACAAATGCAATATTTTGATGCATTGATTATATGAATATTATGATTAAAGATATTTAACCTTGTCATTGTGCCTCTTTTTCTGTGTATATAATCTCATACTATGATGTATGCAAACCCATTGTATTTGTTTTCTGCTGTTTGTCATTATGATTGTTCATTGTTAAAGATACTACCATCTTTCCCTCAGCTTGTATGTAATTATAAGTTCTGCAGTAACAATAATAAAAAAGAACATAAGATCGACAGGTGCACGAACACCTCATACCATCAGTAACTCCACAACCCTACCTAGTACGGTTTTCCTCAGCGTTTGCAATATGTGTAATATCTGCACGAAGGAGACGTCGATCAGCTGCTAGAAGATAGAAGATCTGGAGAAGACTGTTAATTTTACACTCGAAAAATGTATTACTACTTAAAAATTAAGATTAACGATTAACCCATTGCTAGCCCACCCCAACACTTATGAACAATAATGATAAATGCCAATAATTAATTCGATTTTTTTAGTAAAACAAGCAAAATGTAATTGTTTTTTTCATATGCCACAGCTATGCATGACACACTAGACAAATGCAAACAAGGTGAATACATCTCATTTTTCAGTCAAGTAATGAATTAATGCATAAGTTAATAAAACAATTATGTTTTATTTACTCTCAACAACAGGAAACATGAATAAATGAGTAAAAGAATAAATAAAAGTAACCAATGTAATAAATAAATAAGTCAACGACACATGAAACAAAGCTTTTTTCAAACATATTGTTCTAAAAAATCATGTATTTACAGACGGTGAACCCACATCCTACTGCCATCTCAGCTGTGCCAATTCTGCAGCTTTAATCTGATGAAGCAACTGACCACTGTGCACACTTTCGCCTGTCTTTGCCATCCATCACATCCCTTGTTGCTGCAATCAGACTGGAATCTGATCCTGGATGGGAAACGGACATCGAGGCTGTCCTTGCCTGAGTGCATGGAGAGGATGAGGAAGACGATGATGACGCCCCCCTGAACCACACAACCTTGAAGCAAGAGAAGGAGAACATGAATGGGACTATCTGGCTGTCGCTCCGACTGCTCCAAACATTCATGTGCCTGCTCTCCATGTGTAACAGATCGGCCAGGCTCCAACACCACCCAATCACAACGATCTCTATCACCTGAGTACTGAGCACCTGCACCTGTCACCAATCAAGCACCTCATCAACCAGCCTGCATAAAAGCACACACCTCAGACACCCTCATTGTCCGGTCTCGTACACGTGTAGAGGACTCTCTGACTTTACTACTGCTTCTGTTTGAATACTTCCTGCATTACTTACCTCCTGTGTTCCTCCTAGTGTCTCCAAGTGTCTCCTGTTCCTCCTAGTTCCTGGATTGCTGAGGTGTGTGCATTCCAGCTCCTGTAAAGGAAAGGACTCTGATCATTCCACTCATCATATCCTTTAAACTGTTCTACGAACTATACACTCACCGTGTCATCACCTGGATCCTACACCCGTACTCTCTGTGACCAAATAAACTTGATTGATATACTAACCTGTTGCGTCAGACCTCTTCCGTTACA
>NW_015551130.1:199566-206284 GCF_001515605.1 Sinocyclocheilus anshuiensis
AAGAGAAAACTCTTAGCTAAAAACTTTTACTGCTATTTAGGAGAACTCTTAGTGGTAAGATAAAATGTTTTGTGAATACGGGCCCTGATCAGCAGTTACAAGAAACATTACTTGCAGTTATTGCTGCAAAATTGGGTCACACTAGATACTGAAAGCAAAGATTCACATAGTTTTGCACCGCACAGAAATGTAACACTGGGTCATACTTCTCAATAAATAAATGACAAAGAAAATATTTTTGTTTCATTTGTTTGATTGGGTTCTCTATGTGTACTTTCAGGACTTGTGTGAAAATCTGATGATGTTTTAGGTCATATTTATGCAGAAATATAGAAAATTGTAAAGGGTTCACAAACTTTCAAGCAGCACCGTATACTCAATTGTGCTCATAAGTTTACATACCACAACTGAATTTATAATAATGACCCCATTCAAAAGTTTACATACCGTTGACTCTTAATACTGTGTTGATAGCTGGATGATCCACGACTGTTTTTAGTTTAGTGATAGTTGTTCATGAGTCCCTTGTTTGTTCTGAACAGTTAAACTGTCTGCTGTTCTTCAGAAAAACCCTCAGCTCCTGCACAATCTTTGGTTTTCCAGCATCTTCTGCATATTTGAACCCTTTCCAGCAGTGACTGTACGATTTTGAGATCCATCTTTTCACACTGAGGACAACTGAGGGACTCGAACACAACTATTACAAAAGGTGAAAATATTTACTGATGCTCAAGAAGGAAACATGGTGCATTAAGAGCCAGAGGGTGTACACTTTTGAACCGGATGATGATGTGTACATTTTGTTTAAAGATAATACTTTTTAAATTTTATTTAGTACTGCACTTCAGTAGCTACATAAACAATTACATGTTTCCCAGAAGACAAAATAAGTACAATTTATCCTAATCATCCATTTCAAAAAGTTTCCACCCTCTGGCTCTTAACGCACCGTGTTTCCTTCTTAAGGTCTGTGTAGGGCAGGGGTCGGCAGGTAAGTTTGGCATCGGGCCAAAACATTTTGCCACTAGATGGCGGGCCAGAACATAGTCAGAGGATAATTTAAAAAAACAATTGATGAAAAATGCAACTAGAATTGCCTGTGACAGACGGTTACAGTGTCTTTTGTAACTGGTAGTGAGCTGCCT
Organism: Sinocyclocheilus anshuiensis; assembly: GCF_001515605.1. Classification (NCBI taxonomy): domain Eukaryota; kingdom Metazoa; phylum Chordata; class Actinopteri; order Cypriniformes; family Cyprinidae; genus Sinocyclocheilus; species Sinocyclocheilus anshuiensis. The sequence continues at coordinate 200,712 of NW_015551130.1, forward strand.
GTGTTAAATCCTGTAGGAGGACAGCCATTAACAAAAAGCCACATTTGTGTGGTGGTGTCCGGCAGAGTATGTGAGCGGAGTGGAGCGGCAACAAGTTCCCCTCCGCGCTTCGAGCATTTAATAACCACTCCGCTCCCGCTGCACTCCTCGCTCACTGATATCAGAAACACCGCTCTGCCTTCACCCCGCGGCTAAAGTAGTTCAGTATGTTTGAAATATCACAGTTCTGCTCATAAAATATTGAAAAATAAAATAAATATAATAACAGGAGAGTATAAACATGGCATTTTGGAACTTTTTTCCTACCACATGACAAGCTAATGCACGTTTTTATAGAGTTACTTGCTAAATGCACTGCATTATTTTGCTCATTGCACCCTCCTGTGGCCTCGGGAGACAATTAGACCTATACAATAAAGACCTATTTAATCTGCATATAAAACATTAGAAATTAGATATTTGATAAATTTTGATTGTGTTTGATTGTTAAAACAAAAAACAATTGTTGTTTGTCTCAATAAATTGTTAATTATAAATACAGTGGTTAAATAAAAATAAAAAAATTATATTGCTGTTTTAAAAAAGGTTATAAAAAAAGTCAATAATTAGCGATAGCGAACGATATGAAACATTATATCGTTGATAAATATTTTAGCTATATTGCCCAGCCCTAGTTCAAAGTGCATGTTATTGAAAAGCATATCGACTGTACACTACAATAACAATAACATGTACACTAATTATTTTTAGGCGGGAAACCGCAGAAAAACAGGTAAAACTCTGCACACAAAATGTTTGAGGTTGCACTAATGTAAAAAGCGAATCTGATGTGTCTCACACTCTCTGTGGTGAAACGGTTCAACAGTTTACGATGTGAAAAAAGCAACCAGCGAAAATAAAATATACATCTTCTCATTGTCAATTCCATCGCATTTTTAAGACATTTGAAAGGTGGATTTAAGACATTTTAATGATAATTAAGCCCTTGTTTTTACATTAAGGAATATAAAAAAATGTAGGGATCCGCAGTAAGCCAGTCAAACTCATTAAAGATGAATGAAGAATAAAGACCTCCGTGTTCCTCGTGTTTTATTATTCTGCAGGGTTCTGGTTCACTCGTGTCCTCCTCGCTCTACTCTTTCACAAACACCATCTTCACTGCAGCAGAGCTCAGTTCAGATGCTCCTCCAGATATTCCTGCTTGCTTCAACACTTAGTCACGACTATCGGGATGAGAATATTACAGGTATTTACTGACCTGATTCAAAAACTGTATTTGACCATTTACAGAAAGTGCATTTCTAACAGTTTGTACTAAGCCACATCACGCCAGAACAACAGAGAGCGTGGTGAAACTAATCTTCTTCCTCCGAGGTTTGACGGTGTTTGGCAAACAAACGTACGTGTATTAGCGCCCCCCGCTGGACTGGAGTGTGAATCGTGGAGAGGAGGGAAGTAATACGAGAGAAGTACTTGGCGAGTGTACAAAGTGCGTTTGTTTTCAATAAGCATTGTATAATATTGGGTGAGCGTGGTTTGACCAAGTACAACATGTTCCTGGATCAACATCCTTGTTGATCCTGGAACATCATTCCAATCAACCAATCAGAATTGAGATATAACTTTTTTAGGAAATGTCAGTTTTAGCTTACAATCAGGATTAGGTGCTTCTACACCCTTGTTAATCAGCTATCATTTCCCTCTGATGTTAGGAATAAATGATGGGTAGGGTTAGGTTTAGGGGTAGGGATTGGGTTAAGTCTGTATTTTTGGACAGTTATGTTGATCCAGGAACATGTCTTACTTGGCAAAATCACAGCAACCACAGTATTGAAATAGTAGTCTGTCCTGTCTTGTGAAATCACCCAGTATTACTACGGAAAACTGCACACTTGTCAAGCAGACAGATTTTTTTTTCATATCTGATGAGACTTCAATATAAAGCACTGACATTATTATTATTATCTATTTATTATTATTATTAAACTGCATTCTTACCTGCATAAAACAGAAATTCATACACTGCTGGACTACATATGTTTGCAGATTTAAATTTGGCACAGCTAACTCTGCTTAACTTCAACACTATTAGCAAAAACAGAAATAATGTGTTGGCTATACTCTAAAGCTGTGTCCCAAACTGAAGTGTGCGGACTCCGAAGTGCGCATTTGAAGTGCGATTGTGTCACAGCGTCACAACGTAAGCTGTCCCAATTCAGGATGCACCCTCCGGAGACTGCATATTCCAAGGCCGACTGCATCACCGCGGCGCGACGAAGGCTGATGTAATTCGAAAGCGACTTCAAATGCGCCCTCCGTTTCACAGAAAATGAAGCAGGGCTCCAGACTGCAACCAAATGGTTGCATTTTGCGACCATTTTTTCTGCCTGTGTGACTAAATTTTGTGTGCGATTGCACTGGCACGACCACCGCACTGTTTAACTCATAAGCGCTGCCATTTCTGTTGCATATGTGAAACATCAAACGGCAAACAAAACTGAAAGCATAATGAAACTGCACTACTCGTCTGAACTGCGCAGCTTTAGAGAGTAGAGCCTGATCTATACTCGCCACATCAGCACGAGCGCGAAGCAAAAATGACACGATCTCTTTTGATCTCTTTTATTTTTAATTTGATTCCTCAGTGTTTGCTAAACGCTCTGTAATTTATTAGTCGGTATATAATACAGCATGTGTTAGTGTATCCCATGCCTCATCTTATTTGTTTTTGTTAATAAACATTTTGTAAGCTAGTTTGTCATTATAGCCTACTGTTTTATTGTTGTTGTGCTTTTTAATTAAGAATAACAAAGAATCCATCTTTTGTTTTAGTCTTACAAAGTGAAATATGTATAGATGTATGTAAAACATGACAAGATCACGAATTAGAAAGTGAAAGCATCCGAAGCCCGGTTTAAGAGGAACTCCTGTTCACAAAATTCAAATCATAAATACTAGATCACGAATTAGAAAGTGAAAGCATCCGAAGCCTGGTTTAAGAGGAACTCCTGTTCACAAAATTCAAATCATAAATACTGATGAAAAAGAAGGGGTTAAATGTTAACCACTTTCCTTTCCATATAACTATAAACTATGATAAAAGTTCATCAGCATGCATTGATTAATCCCATGTTGTAGCAAAAAAAAATGTGACCAAATAATGTGCTCATGCGACCAACTGAGAAAGTTAATCACAAAAGATCGACTAGTAGGAAAAATGAGTCTGGAGCCCTGTGAAGGCTGCGTTCCATTTTTAAGGCCAGGACACACCAAGCCGACTTCAAAGAACTAGCGGCGACAAAAGCCGACTCATTCACTAAACTGAACATCCAATCAGAGCTCTCACTTGCGCTGACGGTCCCAACGGCCCCGACGCCGATTCAACATGTTGAATCGGGCAAACTGACGCCGACTTGAGCCCAATGAGAGCCGACGAGTGGAACACACCAAACAAACTAGCCCGACCGTCGGCTTGGTGTGACCCGGCCTTAAGACCCACACTCGCAAACTTCCCTAAGCACTTCCCCTCGGGGGAATCCCCGCTGCCATACATGTTGTTGGTTTAGATGATTTAACAAGTTTATACAATTCTTCCTCTCCTATAGTAGAGAATGAGTGGAATTGTTCCTCAGGGGATCTATAGCACACTATCTGATGTGATACTGTAGCTGACGGCTGCATGGTTACAATTTTATCTCTAATAGTATCGATCTTGGAAGTAAAGTAGTTCATAAAGTCATTACCATGTCTGCCCCAAAATCTCCGTCCAAATGTCTATAAACCTATGTTATTCTGCGAGCATTACATTTACATCCAGCCATTGAGTGATGACAGTCTGCTGTGTATCTCGTCACCACGGTAAGCAGGGAGGGGACCAGAGCATATTACAGTGTCTGACATTGTGCTTGCAAGTTCACACACCTCTTTAATGTTATTTGTAGTGATCTCTGACTGGCGAAGTCGAACATCATTAGCGCCGGCGTGAATAACAATCTAACCGAATTTACGTTCAGCATTAGCCAGCACTTTTAAATTTGCCAAGATGTCAGGCGCTCTGGCTCCCGGTAAACATTGGACTATAGTGGCTGGGGTCTCTATTTTCACGTTCCGTACAATAGAATTGCCAATAACTAGAGCACTTTGATCAGGTTTCTCAGTGGGTGCGTCACTGAGTGGTGAGAACCTGTTTGATGTTTTGATCGGAACGGTAGAGCAGTGTTTTGACACACGACTATGCCGCCTCACAGTCACCCAGTCACCCTGCTGCAGAGGCTCTGTTACCAGAACCGAACAATGTACAGGACTCCCTGAGCTAGTCGCATCCAAAGCCGTATCTAGAGCCCTCACATCCTTACTGTCCTCAATTAAAGTTTGGATCTAGCAGTTTTTAATGCTTTTCTGTAGGATAGGGTACTTTCCCGTCATGCAATCCGAAATACCTCTAGTTTTGTTTTCCTCCAGCTGCTCTCTTTAGGGTGCGAGTGTGCTCATTATACCACGGTGTCAGACTGTTTTCCTTAATCTTCCTTAAGCGTAATACCACTGTTGTTTGATGAACTTGTGAAAAAAAAACAGAGTGAGAGAGAGAGAAAAAGAAGCGGTAGGAAAAGCGAATGGAGATGCGATTAACAAGCTAATAGGATAAAGGAATGCTAACGCGCAGTGCTCGCAGTTCAGATTAAAAGATTAAAGGCGAATGATGTCAAACTAGTTTGGTGATCAAATCAGAAATATGGTCAGAATTAAATTATACTTTAGCGATTTAAACAACAGTGAGTGATAGTAATGAGAGATTTCAACAGATAAACAAAGCTACACGGAGCTACAAACGCACTCAGCAGCACGGCAGACAGGAATAGGAAGCGATCAATATGATCACGATATGATGTTGTAAAAAGTTTTGCAGTTTCACCTTTATTTATATAGAGCTTTTAACAATACAGATTGTGTCAAAGCAACTGAACAACATTAATTAGTAAAATAGTGTGTCAATAATGCAAAATGACAATAGTAAACACTCAATTATTCAGTTAAAGGCAGTTCATCATTGAATTCAGCGATGTCAACATCCAGCTCAGTTCAGTTCTAATAGTGTCTGTGCAATCAAGTCAACGATATCGCTGGAAATGAAGTGTCCCCAACTAAGCAAGCCAGAGGCGACAGCGGCAAGGAACCAAAACTCCATCGGTGACAGAATGGAGAAAAAACCTTGGGAGAAACCAGGCTCAGTCGGGGGGCCAGTTCTCCTCTGACCAGACGAAACCAGCAGTGACTGCAGTGACCATCTGATCTGGATACAGACTGGATCTGGTGGCAACGGTGACCGCGGAATAAGAGAGAAAAGAAACTAATATTAGTGTAGATGCCATTCTTCTTATGATGTAAGAGGTACATCGGGTGTTATGGGAAGTGTTCCCGGTTCCGGTTGTCCTAATTAATGCAGCCTAACAATCCTTTAATGGATTTGAACATTAGAAATGTGTAAGTGTGTTATGTGTAAACCAGGTTAAAGTGATGGGTCTTTAATCTAGATTTAAACTGACAGAGTGTGTCTGCCTCCCGAACAATGTTAG
>NW_015551130.1:211185-212928 GCF_001515605.1 Sinocyclocheilus anshuiensis
AGTGACCGTTGTTTTGTTTTGATCTCTCCGCTGTGCTTCCGCGTTCGTCACTTCTGAGCGGCGCATGCGCAGCTGAACTCATACGTCATCCGCCCGGAGCTGCTTCTGTGTACAACTGTGAGCGCAAGCTACATTAAAGTGATTATTATGTTTTGAATATGGATATTTTTCTTACAAAATGCATCGATTTGCTACAGGAGGCCTTTGTTCACCCCCCGGAGCCGTGTGAGACACTTTTTTTATGGATGGGCGCTTTTTATTTCACTTCTTTTGGACTGATGCATGCAACACCCGCTGAGTGGTATTAAACAGCTTGAAAGATCAAAGACAATGTTTAATATACCTCTGACTGGATTCGTCTGAAAGAAGAAAGTCATATACACCTAGGATGCCTTGAGGGTGAGTAATTTATGGCGAACTATGTGAACTAACCCTTTAAGGCTTCATAACCATCTCTCCCGTCCAAGACGTTAATCTGCACAAAAAACCTGATTTATAATTGAGCTGTCATCTGATGAAATCAAATAATACACACAAGATAAGACAAGACAAAGACAATTCCTGGGTTGTGATTTTGGCTATATTTGCCTGTAAAATTAGAGAAGCAACACAATATCTATTTTAACTGAAGGCGCTGCTCTTCTCAGCCGCTCGCTGAACAGTGCAGATGCAGAGAGGAGGTGTGTGCGCTGACCTCGTGCTCGTGCAGCAGTACTAGCGATCACAGAGACTCGCTAAGCTTTGTCCAAGAAGTCGCTAGATTTGTCACTAGTCGCTTTTTTTTTTTTTTTAAAGTCAGTAGGGGGGTCTGAAAAGTCGCTAAGTTGGCAACACTGGTTGTAAAGCAGTGAGGTCAGAGTTTTACAGCGAGCAGATGTTAGCTCCTTTTATGTGATGAGATCATGAGATCAGTTCACTGTAAACTGGCCTGATTGCATCAAAAAAAAAAGTTGTATGTTTTGTAATTTATACATTTAGGTTTTGCATTACTCTGTGAAACTACAGCATGAGAACAAAATGTTGCAGCAAACAGCTATCGTCAATGATTTTAAAACCATATAGTGCTCAAATGATTTTGAGCTAATGCATTCTTTAAAGTGCCCCATTATGGATTTTTGAAAATGACCTTTCCTGCAGTGTGTAACACAGCTCTCAGTGAATGAAAACATCCTGCAAAGTTTTAAATCTGAAAGTGCAACGTGTATAAAGTTATGGGCTGCGTCCGAAACGCCTACTTCTCTACTATATAGTAGGGGAAAAGCAGTAGCCGAGCGAATAAGTATGTCCGAAACCTCAGTATTCATAAAAGAGTAGTCGAGAAGTTCCCGGATGTCCTACTGCTTCTGCCCAGCTTCTTGAGTGCTCGAGAAGAGGATGCGTCATAATCGAACATGGCGGAAAATTTGGATGAGGGCGTTTACAAATGTACGTATTACAAACCAAAAACACGGTTCCTTATTTTAAATTCGTATTTGTTGAACTACTTTAGAGCAAATTGTTGAAAGTGTAAAGATGCTAAATGGTATAGTATAGTTGTGATGTTGCTGTAAAAACACGTTTTATTATGTATAGCTAACACAGGGCTCCAGTAGCACACGTACATCTCCAAAGTAGATTTACATACATTTTAAACCATATACATCTTAAATACGATATCTACTAAACTAAATGTCTGTTTAATATCTGGTAGGAAAATCTTCGATATGAATTTCATAGAAGTATGTCTAATAGGTCCTAGATATG
>NW_015551130.1:213860-216735 GCF_001515605.1 Sinocyclocheilus anshuiensis
AAGGCGAGATCTAGCAGCTGTCCTTTGTCTCCTTTGTGCAGATATTGCAAACGCCGAGGAAAACCGTACTAGGTAGTGTTGTGGAGTTACTGATGCTATGAGGTGTTCGTGCACCTGTCCCTGTTATGTTCTTTTATTATTAATACTGCAGAACGTATTACATACAAGCTCAGGGAAAGATGGTAGTATCTTTAACAATGAACAATCATAATGACAAACAGCAGAAAACATAAATATAATGGGTTTGCATACACCATAGTATGAGATTATATACACAGAAAAAGAGGCACAATGACAAGGTTAAATATCTTTAATCATAATATTCATATAATCAATGCATCAAAATATTGCATTTGTTGTTGTTGTTGTTTATAAGCCGGAGGGATGAAACAAGAGAGTTAAATTCAACAAGAAAAAGAGGAAAACAAAGGAGATTTAAGCCGGAGATTTTGTTTGTGGATGAAAAATATTGCACATAAAATATATATATTCAAGAGATAACAATTTTGGGTTATCGTAAGGAAAAATAATATATTTAAGGATTAAACTGTGGGTCATATTAGTTGGGTTAAATATATACAAATTTAAATCAACCCAAAATGTATTGGTTATACTACAATCACAATAAAAGGGCAGCTGTTTCTTCAACAAGATCACAAAATGAGGAAATTTCATAAACATCAAAATATTTACAGAGAGATCAATTAAACCTGCCGCTCGTATCTTTTAAGTTGTTGTGCTTGTAACGTCGTAGATCACATGATAACGTCAACATGGCGGATGAAGTCTGGATCTCATTCATACTTACATAGCAACGAGATTTGGCTGTAGAGTACCTGCACTTTTAGCGCTCGTTAAGTAAGTACTTTATGAAATTAAGTACCTACTCATTGAGTATGCGGTTTCGGACGCAGCCATTGTCTCTCAAAAGAAAGAGTCGACTCTGAATCATTGAAACCAGTCGTTTTTAAAACGAATACCAAGCCGTTTCATGTTGACATCAACATGAAACATTAGCACATCGCCCGTCCACTTGTTGTTCTTTTCACGTTGGTCTGAATGAAAATGCAAATTCATTCTTTGCCACTAGGTGCCGCTTTTGGAGCAGTAAAATAGCGGTTTCCCCGGTAACGGCTGCACACAAAGCAGCACTGTGCTCACAAACACTGCTTTATCAGGCGTTACAGGCGTGATCCAATCAGACCAATCACCGCAGATTACCGTCACGCAAAGCAGGGCTTTGGAAAAAATGAATTGTTGAGTGAATTGTTTGGGAGTCTTTGAGCAAGTAAGATAAAAATAAATGCATATTATTAGACAATGAAAGTGTTTTTTGACCTTGCATGCATGTCAACCTGTTGTTGGGGACTCCCAAAACCAAAATATGAACCTTTCATAACCCATAATAGAGGCACTTTAAACACACACAGACATTAAGAACCAGCATATGAATCTCAACAATGGTGACAATTAACAATACACTTCATGCTGCAATGCATGCTGGGTATTACCATAGTACAAAGCTCCCATCATGCACTGCAGACTAATTATTGTCACCACTGTTGAGGATTGTATGAAAAGTGTTCATGTCTAAAAGCTTGAGCGGTAAGAGTTGTTCATCTAAAACACTGAGACATTACGGTGGCATAATTTAATAATGATAATAATGATTTGTTTAATTGTTAGAATTTTAAAAAGTAAATACAATTCATGTTTTGATTACAATTATTTTTAAATACAGTATTTTTATTTTACAGTACACTAGGATTATTGCAATCATATCATTTATTTATTAATTAGTTAGTACAATTTAGTACAATTATTGTAATAGTAACTTCATGGATTGGTTTAATTGTTATGATTTAAATAATAAAATAAAATGCATTTACATGGTTGTTATTATTAATATAATAACAACAATAATAATAATAATTGTTATTATTACTGTTGTTGTTGTTATTATTGGTTAATATTATTAATAAATACTGACTTTTCATTTTATAGAGCAATAGGATAACTGCAGTAGTAACAGTTGTTATAGATTTGTTTAATTTTTATAATTTCAAACAATTAACTTCAAATTTTGGTTATTATTATTATTATTATTATTAAATACTGACTGTAAGCTGTTTTTTACAGATTTGTTTAATTGCTTTAATTAAAAAAAAAATACAATAAAAAATTTGGTTATTATTTTTAAATACTCGATTTTTATTTTATAGTAAAATAGTATTGCAATAGTATTCTTTACTGTTTTGTTATCATTTAAGTAACAGTAAAATAAATGAATATTTTAGTTGATTATTTTTATTATTATTATTATTATTAAATACTTCAGCAAAGTGTGTAAAAAGTGTGTTTTTAAACATATTTTAGTAAATAAAGTAATTTATTTTTGTAATTTTTGTTTAATAAAAATACTGTCATTAAAACCTGTTCACTTTAAAATAATAATAAAAAACATTTAAGTAAATATTATTTCTTGATTTTTTATAATTTAAATATTAATAAACTATATTAATATTTTAGGTATTATTATTTGTATTATCATTAAATACTTTTTTTTATTTTATAGTACGATATGATAATTGTAATCATACAATTTCTTTATTAATTTCTTACAATTAAATTATTATAAAATACAATTCATATTTGTGGTTATTATTATTATTATTATTATTATTATTATATACAACTTTATTTTACAGTACAATTATTGCAATGCTAACTTTTTATGGATTTGTTTAATTTAATTTCATTTAGATAAAATAAAATTCATATTTTGGTTATTATTAAATACTTTTTTACAGTACTATAAGATGATTGCAGTTGTAAAAGATTTATTTATTTATTTGTTATTTAAATACTACTACTA
>NW_015551130.1:217892-218311 GCF_001515605.1 Sinocyclocheilus anshuiensis
AACTCGGCACTAACCACTAGGCTATCGGCACCGACTTGGCTATTATTTTTAAATATTTTTTATTTTACAGTACAATTGTATTATTTCAATGGTAACATTTTATTTATTGTTTTTTATAATTAAATTTTAATAAAATAGACAAATATTATTATTATTATTATTACTATATTATAATTTAACTATTAATAAAATAAATTTATTGTTATTATTAATAATAATAATAATAATAATAATGACTGTTTATTTTATAGTACAATAGTATTATAGCAATTACGTTAAATATTTATTTACTGATTAGTTATAATTTTATAATAATAAAATAAAATTAATATTTTGGTTATTATTATTTAGAAATACTGACATTTTACAGTAGCAACAGTTTTTTATTTCTTTAATTATTACAATTTAAATAATAAAAA
>NW_015551130.1:218348-220722 GCF_001515605.1 Sinocyclocheilus anshuiensis
GACCTAGAGACGGGAATCGAACTCGGCACTAACCACTAGGCTATCGGCACCGACTTGGCTATTATTTTTAAATATTTTTTATTTTACAGTACAATTGTATTATTTCAATGGTAACATTTTATTTATTGTTTTTTATAATTAAATTTTAATAAAATAGACAAATATTATTATTATTATTATTACTATATTATAATTTAACTATTAATAAAATAAATTTATTGTTATTATTATTATTATTATTATTACTAAATATTCACTTTCTATATTACAGTAGTAGTATTGCTGTTGTGTAAAATATTAATTAATTAACTTAATTACAATTTATATTTTGGTTATTATTATTATTAAATACTGACTTTTTTTTACAGTGCAGTATTGCTATATTTTAAATCATAAAATATATTTCATATTTCGTATATTATTAATATATTATTATTCTTTAATACTGACTTTGTATTTTACAGTACAATGTGATTATTGCAATAGTAGCAGTTTTTTATGGATTTGTTTAATTGTTATAATGATGCATTAAATTAAAATGTTTTGTTATTATTTTTAATTGTTATTATTTTTTTATTATTACAGTACAATTGTATTTTAATGGTAATATTTATGTATTGATTTGTTATCATTTAAATATTAATAAAATAGATTATTACTATTATTATTACATTCTGATTTTTATTTTACAGTACAGTAGGATTATGCCAATTGTGATTCAAATTATTATTATTATTATTATTAAATAAATTGTACAATGAAATAGAATCATTGCAAATGTAACATTTATTTATTTGTTATAATTGTAATAAAATAAAAACCATATTTAGGTTATTATTATCATTATTATTATTATTATTATTGAAACATGCAGATTTTTTTATTTTACAGTACAATGGTATTACAATTGGGTAATTTTTCTATAATAAAAAAAATGTATATGTATATATAATTATTGTTAATAAATACTTGTTATTTTCCAGTGCAATAGGATTACTGCAGTTGTACTGTTTTTTATGGTTTTGTTTAATTGTTATAATTGTTAGCATTTTTATAAAATTAAAATATTCGTTATTGTTATTTTTAAACACTCACTTTTTATTTTACAAATAAAATAGAATTATTGCAAATGTAAAATTTATTTATTTGTTATAATTTAAATAAAAATAAAATACATATTTAGGTTATTATTGTTATTATTAAATACTTAATTTTTATTTTAAAATAAAATAGGGTTATTGGAATCGTAACATATTTCTTTATTGATTTGTTAAATAATTAAATAAAATTAAAAAGGTGCCCAGTATTGATACAAATATTTCAGCTAAAATAATATTTTTATTATATCTAAGCTCACATCACTTCAGCAAAGTTTGTACGTTTAACACATTTTTAATAAAATAATTGATTTTATTCAGTAAATATACTGTCATTAAAACATGTTAACTTTAAATAGATATTTTAGAAAATAAATATTCTGTCATCATTCACAGGAGATCCCCATAATAATTTAATACATCTTTACTGTAATTATAATAAATATATTTGATTAAATGCTGTGATTAATGTCACATTTTGTCAGAAACTGATGCTGATTTCAGTCTTGTGAAGAATCGATTTTATTCAGGAATCATACAGCATTCAGACATTTCACATATTAATCATCAATTAAAATATGATCTCAAGATGATTTGACATTGTGTTTTATTACAAACAATAGAGAAAATCACATGAATTTGAAGATATCAGAATGATTTTGATAGTATATAAATGGTTGATGTGAGACTCAATCAGAAGTGATTTTAATCAGCACAAGTATTGTTTGAGAAAAGCGCAGAAACACAGATCATCACACACACTGATCTATATGAGTGACTGTCTATGTCTATATACCCTAACCTAACCCTAACCCTTTCTGTATATATGAGGATTTATTACACATTTATTCTGACTGTTATTTCAGTGACAGAAGTTCAGCTGCAGTATTACTGTGAAGAAGAGACTCTATAACATCTCACTGTTACAGATTTATCATGCAGCTCAAAGCATTATGGGTAGAATCTCTCGTCAGTCTATTCTGATTCATCAACACAGTTTCACTGATGATTTATAACCAAACCCAAACCCAGGATAGAGCGGCTGAGTGAATGTGGTCTGGACTGTGTGGATGAGGCTCATTGTGTCAGAGACGCTGTAGAAGGACAGAGTTCCTGCACTGTGATCCACAAACACTCCTATTCTGCTGCTGATGGACTTCACAGAGAGATCAGTCTTTATGTTATTGTGTCTGAATGAGTATCTGGAGGGAGAGCAGAACAAACTCCAGGACTGATCATTAGATCCAAACACACACTCAACACCTGATCCCTTCCTG